>NW_027526225.1:100011952-100136157 GCF_048455015.1 Haemaphysalis longicornis | reverse complement strand
ATATGCGCTCTGCCATCTTAAAATGTCTACAAAGCACACTTCTGTTTGCAATTCTTCCCTGCATCGTCTCGCCTCGCAATGCCGATGAAACCGGTGGACGCCATTAAAGGGACACTGAACTGATCTGTAAACATTGCGGGATTACTAGAGCAAATTGCAGTCCGCAGTCCATAGGCCATGTTTCGACCACTCTAAATGCGTTTACGCGAATTTATTTAGTCGAAAAATCAATTCAAAAATGCTGTCCCCCTCGCTGCATCCTCGCCCATTTTCTGTGACGTTTTCGTGTGACGTCAGAAGGAGATAACCTGGCTTGACTGCGCTACGTCACGGCTCGCCGACCTTCCAACAGAGTCAGAGACCCAGCGTTTTGTCCTCCGGCCGCCGACGGATCTTCGCAATTCGTTCGCTCAGTTGATACTAAGCAACGAGACGTTTGTGAATGGAAGAATGTGCGTTTGTTTAATTTGTTAGTTTGTACACTGTATCAAGCTCCAAGTCCAGGTGGCTGCACACAAGCGCTGCACAAGTACGCTCGGCTAGTACGCTCGAAGGAACGTCTGGGGCCACTTGAAGGCAGGAGAAGTCAGGGAAGTCGATATAAGTACTAAGGAATTAAAATAAACCCCCACTTATACCGTACAGCGTAAAACTAGGGAGCAGGAAGCACTTTTTTTCGCTGGGTGAACAAGCACAGCGGTCAGCAGCACGACTACGCACCTCCGAACACTTTTCCGTCTAAGAAATGCAATTGCTAGACGTGAGATACTGTGTAAATTTCGGGGACGCTTACTGCACGAGCGCTATACAACAAATAGTCACCTAAGCTGTTCGAAATGCTAAAACTAAATAAAAGTGTAAACTGGTTATACATTATATACCTCATATTTCCAACGCCGACAGCGTTGGCCCGTGTCCGAGTGGTCCAGAGCGCTAGGTGTGTTATTTTACAAGTGGCAAGTTTGAATCCCCGAGGTTCTTTTTTTTTAGGTTGTTGTTAGTTGACTTTTTCGTTTTCGGCTGATGTTTTCTATAATGAGCTCACCATTTTTGGGCCGTAACGTTCACTGCTCCACGAACGAGTTTGCAGAACGCGCGCAGACAGACTGACGCGCTAGCGAGTTCTCGTTGGCGTGCTGTTGCAGTAAGCACGAACTGCTTGCGGGCAGTGGCCACAGGCCAGAATCAGCAGACCCTTGGCCTGCTGCGAACACGCTTTTTACAATGCAGGCATGAGTGAGGCAAGCTCCAAAGACGGGGGAAAGGCGCATGACATTTGAGCGTCTGCGGTGACGCGGAGGGCATTTATCCACTGCGTAGGCCTCGGCTAGTGATTCCTACGATTCCAAGCCGTTCTGGGAGGCTTATCTTAGGCATTTCACAGACGAGAACATGGCAGAAGCGTGGTATGTTGAATATTGAGATATTGAGAATGCCAATCCAACGATAACGTCATGTGTCAAGCATGATGTTTTACAAAACCGAAACCGAAACTTGTTTGAATGCTAATCTTGGACATCGTGCAATCATGGTGCATCTCCTCCCGTCGTCACAACCTTTAGTTGGTGCGGCCGCCGCAGACGCGCATGGTAGTTTTTCTTCTTTTGCACTTTATAGAATAATTACCGACTTATCAACCGGATAAACGATGAAAATTTTGTTAATTTGAGCCAGTCTACGCAGCGCAAGCAAAAACTGAAGCTTGATAAATTCACTTCGGTATCCCTTTAAATTTCTCGGGAGCAGCTGTACGCGCCTCCTCTGCCGTCGTTGTCAGTATCATGACCCACTGATCGCTTACCTGAGGAGCTGAACGAGCAGTACAGTGGAACACTGCCTATATGACTTTCTGAAGACTGCACAAAAATGTATGACTAATACTGCCTTAGTACATGCTCACATGCCATAGATGGGCTAGGGAGCAGCTGTACGCGCCTCCTCTGCCCATACTTTCGTTCCAATAGCGGCTCATCGGGCCCTGCAACGTTAAGCGAACCGGCGTTTCCCGGGTTCGTCATAACAATAAACCAACATGTTCGCTCCGTGGAAATCTGGAAGATGGAATACAAATGCTATACTTGGTTAACACCCAATGGTGGACTCTCTGTCGACAAGCAAAGTAACACGCACACACACACACACGCACGCACACAGGCACGCATGCAGGCAGATGCAAGAGGTTACGGTAGCGCGGTTTCATTGAATGGAGCAGACGCAATGCGCACTGCACAGCGTTTAAGTGATGCCGTCGACAGAGTAACGCTGACGTTTGCTGTCTCGCTAGGAGTTAAGGGTTGGTACGGAGTGGCTTCGCCGAAGGTCTCGCGCCGATATCTACTACGCGCCGGTGGTTAGGGGAAGACGTGCAACGTGTATGTCCACTCACTCCATTTGCCCGGGAGCTCTCCACAGACCGTCTCTACCAGCTCGGCGAAGAACGTTTGGTTGGGTGCGAAGGCCAGCTCGCCAGCGTTCCAGGACTCGTTGGGCCGGCCCCAGAGTTTTATGGGCGTGATGCCGCCGAAGACCTCCTGTCGATGAGGCTCCCCGCGATACGGGGCCACGGAGTCGTCCCACACGGAGCTCATCATGACGAGCATGAGGGCGAGCTGTGCAAGCGTGGTCAGGTAGTGACGTCGCACGCGCGTCAGCCACACGCGGAACCAGAGGGTCAGGCCGAGCTGTTCCCAGCTGTCGTTGGCCATCGCTCCGACTGTGGATCCTCGCTAGACGTTCTGGAAGCAGGGTATATGCGTTATTAGGCGCGGCAAATACGCAGTGCTGTTTCAACACCGCGGTACGTGTTGATATGGACGTCATCATACGATATGGACGAGGCTAGTATTGTCGGAATCGGCTCTGTAAGCGTGTTGTTATGGGGAGTGAGAGGCTCAATGCGTGCTTGCGTATGGCGCGAGGTATCTTCGTCCTTCAAAGTGTGAATGCATTAGAGGGAGACCGAACGCATCCTGAGGCGCTTAACAATACGAGCTGCCAAAGGTAACCCAGCAGAATGCAGCTGGCGTGTCCCACACACACTACTAGCAGGACCCAGGGGGACTACGGAAAACGAACGAACCGAACATCAGCAGTGCGTGAAATTTTACGAGCCACAACGCAAAGCTGTATCCTTCCGATCCACGAGCAACAGAAGCAGCGGTAGAACAACAGCGTTTAGAATACATGGCCACCGAATATCTTGATGCAAGAACACACACGTGCAGGGAGGGCAGCAGCAGCCTCCAAAATTATGCCTCCAAAATCAAACATTCATAGACTATTTAAAACATATGTGCCATAACGCTACGCATTTCCTTCCAAATGTAGCAGCGGAATTCACGTGACTCCTGTAGTGGCTTAGTCATTCCACCTTGAGCAAGATGAATTCGATCATACCCTGAAAACGAAAGAAAATTCCAACAGAAATTCACTGAATTTGAAATTGTGGGAGCTCCAGCATAATTCTAAATATTGTTCAGAATCTGAGAGACCATTCATTATCACTGTAAATGGGGAAAGAGTACAGCAAGGTCGGCATAGCGCTGTTGATGAAACATACGAGCGTCTCGGTAAGCATCGAGACTGCGACTGTGGCGGTTTACTCAGTGGCGGTTTACTCAGCAGTGGTGGTTTACTCAGCGATCAAGGTAGGGCAAGTACGACGAGCGGCCTCATCACAGTACAAGTGAAGAATTGGTGCGCCGCTTAGACCAACTGAGCTACTTAAAATTTTATAAGCTACATTGTCAGCGGAAGTCGCTTGATTGCTGCGATAAAACAGCTTTACTAACACGCTTAGTGTGAGAAACAGGAGTCGTAAGAAGTTGCACAACGCCATGCCACGCCAAAACAGGAGTATAATGGGATGTCTGTTGAAGGATGACTCCCTGTGGAGGGAGCAATATTTCCACTTCAGTGGAGGAGCGGGATTCCCGTCCCCTGCTTTACTCTCCTCCTCCGAGACTAATGACAGGGTACGGGTACTCGTGGAGACTGAGGAGGCTGAAGAGGGTACAACATTGTGTACGGCTCGCGGATCCCCGAAACCCTGCAAGTTGGCCCTACAGGTGGTAGGTCAGTTTAGAGCAAAGTTTTACTACTTCGTCCAGCGGTTTCGCCGCATATGCACAATTTCACTTTTTGACCGCCAACACGCCCCCTGCGTCACACCCCTCGAAGCGCATGGCGCGATTCACAGGGCCCGCTTTCGGCGCTGAACACAAGGCCCTGTTTTCAGTCGTTCTGCTCACCATGAGCGGCGGCCGCCGCGGCGGTTGCAGCCGATCAGCTGATCGGCAGCCGAGCCCCCCCCGCTGCCTCCCACGCACGCGCCGCTGGGTCGTCTCGGGCTAAATGACTCGTCTCGCGTCCGGGGAAGAGGAACGCCGCGTTAGCCGCGAATGAACGGCGCGTTCGCCCCGGCGAATGGCGCGTTCACCGGGCCTCCTTTGTGAAAGTTCCACGGGACCGAAAGGCTTTGAGCTGCGGTCGGCAATACATCTACATCAAAGGTTAACCAAGGGAAGGAAACCAAGACTCAACCAGACTAAGCCAAGCTTTTGCTTTGCATATCCAAGGTTAGCGGAGCTACGTCGCAGCCTTTTTTTTTAACGTCGAATCCACGACGTTGGAGCCGCCATTGGCCTGGGGGGTGTGGCGTAGTTCGGGGCTGCGTGCCAAGGGGCTATCGACGCGCTACGGTATGGGGTGCACAGAAAAGCACCGTGTACTTAGAGTATCAAAGCACTAAACACGTTATCGCCGGTACTGGAAACGCCCGCCGCAGGGAAAAGAAAGGAGAAAACTAGGCCGTCTGCTTACTCGTTCCGTCCCGAACAAAATGGCGCTTCCGAGTGCTGCACCTCGCGACGCTCGCGTGCCCCTGCTGCTGCTGTTGTTGTTGTTGTTGTTGTTCCTTTCTGATTGTGGCGCGTACCCACTTGGGGGATTGGCCAGGATCGGGAGATATATTGTGGCTAATGTGCCCGATTTAGGAGACTAAATTTTGGAGAAAAAAAATTGTCTGATTATTATACTCGTGATGGCGGGTGAGGTCCTGGTGGAGTTGATGACGATTACGTGTAAATGGTTGTGTTACGATGAGTGTAGTTTACTTTTATTTATATTTATACAAATACTTACATCGCACTTACTGGCATTAGTGTTGGGGGAGGAGGAAGCAAAAGGGGGGTACTAATGTACAAATACAATTGTCATACAAATCTGCAGAATGCGTTTCCATAAACAAAAATTACGCCTCCAAGCGGTGGAATTACTTATGTAATGTTTGAGAAACAGCACTTCAAAAAAAGAAGATAAACAGGGGGAAAATGATGGATTGATTGATTGATTTTTGCAACGCAGGCGATGAGGCGCGCTGTAGTGCAGGGCTCAGGATTAATTTTGACCACCTGGGGATCTTTAACGTGCGCCGAAATCTCGTACACACGGGCGTTTTTGCTTTTCGCCTCCATCAGAAAAGCGGCCGCCGCGGCCGGGAATAGAACCCACGTCTTAAGATGGGGAAAATGCATGTACAGACTTTTCCTTGCAATTCCGTTATATCCGAAGATTCACTTTTCTTCTCTCAATCTTTTTCTCTTACTTTACTCTTTTTGTTTCTCTAAAATAAACCGGGTCACAACCTAATCATTAGCGGGCAGCTTCTTGGCCCATGCCATGATTTACGGGTCCATCCAACAAACCAACCAAACATCTTAGTAGAGTTAACAATGTCTATGCCCAGCAAACAAAATGACAGGATATTAGTTAAACATAATTTTGCAAACGATTTACACAACAAGATGGGGGAGCGCAGACAATTTCTCCGGCAAAGTATTCCAGCCATGAATTATTCTGGGAAAGAAAGCTTGCCCAAATGTGTTAATTCTACAGATATAATCGCGAATCTTCAAAAATTTATCGGTGGGAGGCGACACGCACATGGGTTGTTTTAGGTACGTTTCCTTGTTGATGCCAGTTTTTGGGTGGAATATATTGTAAAACAACGTGAGTCTCAGGTATTTGCCTCTTTCTGCGAGTAGAGGCCATCCTAATCTTCTGCAAATGTCAGCTGATCGTTTAGAGAAATCGTGCTTGCCTCTTACTGAGAGCCTGGCGTGAGCCTGTATTTTTTCCAGTGCATCAACGTTTGTCTTTGTCAAGGTGTCCTAGACACTGCAACCATATACCAAAATAGGGCGCACATTTGCTACAGTCTCCTTGACCTTAGTCGGAGCTTGCCTAAAATTGTGTCTTAAGAAATTAAGGACACGGCTCGCTATTATTGTCAAATTATAGACGTGATTACTCCAGGATAGGTTACTGGAGAAAAAGATTCCGACGTATTTAAACTCTATGGCTGCCAGCAAGCATCCTCCGTCCATGTAGTACTCGACAAGTGGTGGGGGCGTTTTGTTAGTGAACCTTACCAGATTACATTTGGTCATTTTGAGCGTCATCTGTAACGACTGGCACCAAGAAAAAACGGAGTTAAGGTCGTGTCGCAACAACTCAGCGTCTGCTAAGTTGGTTATATCACGATAAATGCGGCAGTAATAAGCCTACAATCTAGTACGCCTAAAAGTGCAGTTGACAAGATCATTATTATTTAAAAAGTAGTGGGCCTAAAACGGATCTCTGCGGGACACCGGACAACACAGAAACACATGACGAACTCAAGCCTTCAAGCACAACACACTGTTTTCTCTCGAAAAGACAGGCATGCGGCCACTTCAGCAGTTCAATCGGCATGTTGAGAACAGACAGCTTGCGCAGCAACAAGGAATGTAGAACGGAATCAAAAGCTTTGCGAAAATCTGGAAATATACAATCAACCTGAGTGCCTGCGTTAATGAAAGTTGCGATGTCATGCCCAAATTCAATAAGCAGCGTGCCGCACGAGAAGCCCGGCTTAAGACCATGTTGCATTGGGGAGAAGAAATTATTGTTTTGTAGATTAGTCATTAAGATGTCTAAATTATGCGTTCCACTATTTTACAGCAAACGCTTGTCAGCGAGATATGCCTGTAGTTAGAAAACTTCGTTTTTTCACCACTTTTCAAATGTCGGAGTTATATTGTTACTTCCATCCAACACCTGCGACTCCCATCCAGCTGTATGCGTGACGATCAAACGGAGCTTTGCTTTCGTTACATATGAGGCGCGCGCCTTGTGCGCACGATTGGCTGATGTCCACAGGCGCATTATTAGTCAATTTTGGGCATACGCAGCTACAAGAACGGGATAGGCAAACGGTGGCCAAGGCCACGATTGGCCCCATGCCTTATCACCACCACCACTATCACCCCCGCTATAGTCATCATCGTCATCATCATCCTCACCATAACAACCACCGTCGTCGTCGTCTTTCTCGGGTCAGGTCCCTGTGTTTTACATATCTCATTCTCCAACAAATGGTCTATTGAAACATATAAAAGCATCGAAAACCCGCCTTTCAAGCTTCCGTTCAACGTTGCAAATTTGCCGAATCTCAGCCGCGCCTTTGTGGGAAGCACCTCAGTGGCGACGCCCAAGGAATTTCTAGCTCTCGTAGTTGTTGACACGTCGTCTTTGGCCGACCTCTACGGTGAGCCAAAGAGATGCGCGACAAATGTTTAATGGGAAAGCATTTGCAGCCCAGCAATAACCCATATAAGCAAAAGCGTAGCGGCCGGCATCTGCGTAAAAATCCATAACTGACGTGTTTAACATATTTAATCACTATAGCAGCCTAAATACAGGCCATTTGTCATGGGGAATTTTAGAAACCAAAGATAAAAAACAGGAACCATCGAAATCAACAAGATGTTTTGATCCAACTTTCTCAGCGGTAAGACAAAAATAAAATATACCGAGACAGCGAGAATTAAAAATGGCCAAAAAGCGTTTACCATGCTACCCCTTGATTTCCAGAGGAACACAAGAATGCATAGATGGTGACGATATTTAATCGTTATAATCGGCCGTCGTGCGACCTTAGAATATTTCGTCTTTAAGATGTTCCCGTCGTCTTCTCCCGGCGGGCAAAAATGGGGAGGCGTCGCGGGAGCGCATATGCCACGTTCATTCTTGGCTTGTTCTTTTCCGTTTTTTTTTTCTTGTTTGTCTCCCTCTCTCTGTCTATGTCTCTCTCTATCTTGAACTTAAACTAAATTATTTCTTCTACTCCAATATTTTGCATCGTACGATTGATTACAATGCAAAAAGAACTCTTCTTGGCCAATCCCACTAAGTGGGTATGCGTCATTTTTTGGGTCACCACCACCATCACTTCTTCCTGTTCCGACGCACGTGTACGACGGTGTCTGGTTTGGTCTCTTCACTTCCACCTCGCTTCTGCACGCGCAGGCCAGTAAAAAAAAAACCCGACCAACCATAAACGAACGGTTTCTCTGCAACAGTGTTCTTGAAAAAACACCAATCTAAAGAGGAGCAACGCGTTTCTCCGAATACCCTGCTACAGTACCGTTTTGAAATCCCGGCAAGGAGTCGCATCCATACTTCGAGCCCGATGTCACTAGCCAATCACGTGACCCAACGCCGGCGCATTCTGACCGAAGCAAGCAAAGCAGTCGGTGGCCCAGTATTCCGTCATAATCCATTGTAATCGGTCCGGGTTTTCTTCATTTCGCTCCGCCCCAAGAGTTGAAGTGTTCAACTTGCGTATTCCCGCAATGTCCAGCAGAAGGCAAGTGCAGAATTCATGCGGGTTTTTGGCATCTTGCTTCCTTTCAGAAGGCGACCCAAGCTTAGCTTAATGGCTGCATGGCGGCGGTTCGAAGTTACCAGTCAAGATGTTCCGTGTGCTTTGGTGACCAAACGCCGCCAACTTATGTTGCTTACACAACTTTGCTATATTTATATTTGCTGCCCTTAGCGACAGTAAGATACAACGCCATAACTGATCGAATTTGCGCGTTTTAGATGCGAACGCATCTCATTCACTCGCCTTGTCCCTGCATCCATCCGGCGTTGTCGGCGTCCACCCCTCCCCCATTCTCCTCGCCGCGCCAGCTGCGCTCTCCGCCGCTCACCCCCTCTCCTCTCCGATAGCGAACTCTCTCTCGCAAGGGCACCCGCCGCGGTGGCTCAGTGGCTAAGGCGTTGCGCTGCTGAGCACGAGGTCGCGGGTTCGATTACCGGCCGCGGCGGCCGTTTTTCTGATGGAGGCGAAAAGCAAAAACGCCCGTGTGTACGAGATTTCGGCGCACGTTAAAGATCCCCAGGTGGTCAAAATTAATCCGTAGCCCTCCACTACGGCGCGCCTCATCGCCTGCGTTGCGCCGGCGCGTTAAACCCTACAGTCAGTCTCTCTCGCGAAGGACATTGGATTGGATTGGATTGGCTTGGATTGGATTGGATTTGGATTGGATTGAAGTGGATTGTGTTGCGTCATAGCCGCGGCAGACGCACTGGCGCCGGCGCGTCCCCTCATCGTTATGCGCGCTCTAAAACGCGGTGACTGCGCCGCTCCGCTCCATCGTTCCAGCGCCGTTCCTCCGCTGTCCAACGCTGCAACGTGAACCCCCTATGCGTCGCATCTACACAGGGGTTCCCGCGAGGGGAGGTGGGAGTTTTCTTTTTCTTTCGGTTGGGGTAAATGCGAGCATTTCACCATATCTCTTTTCTGGGGAAGTCACGAGACGACCCACTGGGGAAAGCCGTGTTTAAATTCAGGGTCGCATGCTTATGGTCATCAGGACTGGGTGCTTGTGGAGGAGAGCATTCTGGAAACGTTTACGAACGCTTTACCTAGTGGCAGATATCCAAAAACCTCAGTCGCAATTTAGGTTAAGATTCTGAACAGCTTTAGGGAGGTACCCATTGTCGTGAATTTAGCCATACTGCCCTCTATAGACGGATTTCCTCATATATGGATAAAAATACCTCACGATTGTTATGGTGATGACGATTGCCTTGCTTTGGGGGTTACCGTGGTTACATTTTTAACATTTCGTTATATCTTAAAACAATGCGATTTTTCTCGTGGTGGCTGAAAGCCTTCTGCTGTGGTTTTAAATCAGCCGCATTCTCTTGTTGCAACCATTCAAGATTACTTCGTGTGTTGTATGAACCAAATTCGTGATGTTCGTACCGGCTTCTTGTTTGGTTGTCCAGAAAAGCCTCATCTTGTTCGAATCAACTCCAATCATCGTATGTAGGCGGGAAAGGGGGAGAAGGGGCCGCCCGCTCGCCAAAAGGCTCGGCTTTCGGAGGGGTTAACGCACGAGGACAGACTTTTCCTATATAAGAAAATCACTACTATAGATAAATATTTTTGGTACAAGCTATGCAGTAATTTTCTGGTACTGTGGACACAGCTCCCACCATAACTAAAATTTACAAACAGTTCTAAAAGAACAGAGATAAACAAAACTGATAACGTTGTGCAGAGTAGCCGACACATGACCTCATTGTTTTTAGTGCCTTCCGCAGCCGTAGAAGACGCGTGCCCTGCAAAGATGTCTTCCAACTCGTATGCCTATTGGTCCTACCTAATTCCAGGCTTTGCGGCAAATATTTAGAGACAATCACAATCGCATGCTGCAGTTTGCTATTACGTAGTCAAAAACGTCCATAGTAGATTCCGTTCGCAAATATTTCTTAAAATCCTACTCGTGGTCGTGCGGCGATCACTAAACACGGGGGATTCCGTCATGGCTGCCCGATTTTTCCCTTTTCGGTCCAGGTTGTCTGTGCACGAAGGGGTGAGCTGCGATGCGTGCTCACGGTCAGACTTCCGGGGAAAGCGTTACAAGTGCCTCATATGCTACGACTACGACCTGTGCGAGACTTGCTACGAAGAGGGGGCTACCAGTAAGGCTCACAGTACCGAGCACGCCGTCCAGTGCATCCTGACGCCTTCGGACTGGGAGCTCTACTACGCCGGGGAGCCGGCCGACCAGCCTCACTCATTCACTTGTCCCATGTGCTCCACCATGGGCTTCACGCTGGCTGGTCTCCGGGAGCACGTGTCCTCCGAGCACACGGAGACTGCGACGCACGTGGTGTGTCCGGTGTGCGCGGCGACTCCCGGCGGAGAGCCGAATCGCATGACGGGAGACTTGGCCTTGCACCTTAGCACTGACCACGCAAGGAACCGGCACCTCCAGGATGAAGAGCCGTTCTCGCGGCGCCTGCTGAGAGTCTCCCAGTTTCGCTTCGGCGCAGTTGGAAGCCCCGTCCCAGTTAGGCAACCGCAAAGGCAGTCGGCGTTACGGGTCACCATCCCGCCATCGTCGCCGCCTGATTCGGAGTCTTCCGGTAGCTTCTCTGACCTGCAGTCCCAGGCATCAGCGGTGGCCCGGCGCGCTTCGACGCTGCCTCGGGTAACTTGGGCAGTACCTGAGGTCCAGGAGATACGAATGAGAATGGAAGCTACTCGGCAGGAATTACAAGCGGCGTATCAGGAGCATATTCGACCTCGGCTCCGGGACCCCCCTCCGGCCGTGACTTCGGTGTACTCTCTCCCGCCGGCGCGCATTCCAGAGCCGGTTGACGCGCCTCCGAAGCCCACATTCGTCGAACTGCCACCTCCTGATGACCCGCGGTTCCTGCTCAACGGGATCATCGAGGCGAGCATGTCGGATTCCCAAAAGCAGGCGCTGGAAGTGGAACGGGCTGACCGCAGCTTGTTCGTCCAGGAGCTGTTGCTCAGTGCACTGGCGTTGCAGACTCCAGTTGGTCCCGATGGTCCGTGGGGAGAGTACAAGTCTCAGGCTGTGACCACACGCCCTGATGCAAGCTCTACTATAGCTCCGGAGCCACATGCTGCCACAAGCTCGAAGAAACCTGCAACCACAGATGCGGAATCGGCTGCCAACACTATCCCTGAGCAGCTTCTTGCCAAAAGCCAGAAGCCGGCTGTGACCACCTGCTTGGAGCCTAATGTGACCACGAGCTCTCAGCCATCGGCGATAGCGAGCCAGGATAGTTTGGAACCCGGTGCTGGAGACCTGGCGCAGACTACTACTACAAGCACTGAGCTAACTACACCTACTACTCTGGCGCCAAGTACTTCAGCCGGATCCGTGGTAGCTGACCGCAAGTCCAAGGTCGACAGCGACCAACTCCCCAGTTTCAAATGACTCAACCCGGACTACACACCCGACACGACTTGCTGGCCCGTATACTGACTTCCTGGTGACCTTGCTAATCCCTTAAGCAGAATTTCATCAACATAGACTTCACCACAGCTTTCCTCTGTTGCAATAAAACGCCAACACTGTGTAAGCCTTGAGAGGGCTTTCACATAACATAAGCCCCAATATAACACCCCCTGCCCAGACGATGTCGCTGCCCACCGCCCTGGGTTTCCGAACTGGGAGCGGCATAGAGCGTGAGGTCATTGCAGTGACGGAGAGGCGGCTGGAGTTTTGGTGGCAAAACTGTGCGTTAGGGCGAAGGCTGTGAGAGGGACTACAGGGGCGCTGCTCTGCCGAGCGCCGCAAGGAGTGACCTTTTTAATATTTTTTAGTGTTATGTTTTTTTGGCTTGGTTGCGCGTTTGAGCAGCGACAGCCCGTTTCAAAGGACACAGCCACCATCACCATCACCACCACCATCATCAGCTTCTGCGGTTGACCGCCTTCAGTCGAGTATTTGACCTAAACGTTCTCAACTACCCCGCTACCTGCTGGTTGGTCTGACTTCCCTGTCGCCTCGTCCATTTTCAATTACCGTGGTAAGTTAAGATAAGTCGCATAAAAAGTGTCAGGGGTATTTTTTTCAGTACAAGGAACAATAACAAATTGGCGTTATTTGGGCTGGAACATACCTAAAAAAGGGGAATTGCAACCAAGCGCTCCGGTTATGAGAGACGTGAAGATAACTTTGTGAGTCAGAATACGAATATTGTTGGGACACAGAGGAAACTTGTGGGCTATCCAACCATGGCACCGAATTTTTCCCGCCTCTTGGCTCTATGTACACGTTCTCTCCTTCAGCGTCAGTGGGGCTGGACATAACTGACGCAACCAGTGGAGCTACAAGTAAGCTGAGGTGGGAAAGTTTGTGATTGGCCTTGCGCAAAACAAACGGGGACGAGGAAGGAACGACAAGGACGAGCGCACATCCTTGTCCTTGTCGTTCCTCCCTCGTCCCCGTTTGTTTTGCGCAAGTCCAATCATGGATCGTTTCCAACTAGGCCGGCTTGCTGTGATGGGAAAGTTTGACCGCTTTTACGCTACCCCGCCCCGTTACCGCACGTCTAGCTTCCATATTCCCATGCTGGTTCAACAAAGAGTTCAAGAGACGGCCATGCAGACGGCCATGCAGTGTCAGGACCAATGCTGCTTGCTTTCCTCAAGACGTTCTTCGCACGCCTCAGTTGAACAAACTAGGCCAGGCCTTCAAGTGCCGGAGAGTTCCAAAGACGGAAAAGAGTGCGCCCACAAACGACGACGACGACGATGATGATGGTGATGATTATGTTGTTTGGTGAATGAGGTAGACGATTACGCTTCCTTCTGCGTCCTCTTCCTAAAGATGGCACGCGTGTTCAATGGCTGGTTGCGTGGTTGGTTTGCGCCTCACAGCAACTCGATGGATCCAGGAGTAACAACAAAGACTTGGGACGTCAAATTACTATGATAAGAAGCGTTAGCACTCAGCCCCACATGCTAACTCCGACACAAGAGCGCGTGCATGGACAAATACGACCCCCACACAAAAACGAAATTTCCCGCTAGATCTACAATGTGGGCATGCGCAGTTCTCATCATCGTACCCATCATCATATCCAGTCTGCTTTTCTGCGCTGAGAATAACCTATTGTGAATTCTTTCCGCGTCAACAGCCGCCCACATTTCATTAGTGCCCAGTAATGTCGCTTACCTAAATAGTAACGCCTTGTTTTATATTGATGGCTAAATACAGGCAAGAGCGAGGGTTTTTTCTTTAGAACTTCGTTTTCCTTTTTCCTCAGCGCTCCCCTTCAGGGTTTATAGGATGGCATTTTCTTTGGTTTCAGTATTACCTTCCTTTATACGAGACCTCTGGCCACATCTTTATTGAAACAAGATTTAAACACACACATTTTTGCCTGTTTATGAAATTGTCAAAACACTAATTAACCGCGTTCAGGTCTTTGTTAACACCGCTAGTATGCGCTACGCAAAAAACGAAGAAGACGATGAGGTAGAACCTGACGGCACAGCATAATGGCTGCGAGTGACGCGAACAGACTTCAGTCGAAGCAAGTCGACCTCGACCAGATATGGGCGGACTTGAGGGACGGTATCGGCGTGGTGTACAGAGACTTCGATAAAAAGATGCCCACTGGTTACTATGCGGACCTGTACACTCTGGTGTATCGCTTCTGCACCAGCGACCGTCACGGCGCCACCAACGCTCAAACGACAAGCTCGAAAAAAGCCGCTGGGAGCTTGGACTGGTCTCCGGGTCAGGACTTGTGTGAGCGGCTGAGCAAGTTCTTGGAAGACTACCTGGGGTCTCTGTTGAGAAATCGCGCTGATCTGGAGCCGACAGACATCCTCTCCTTCTACAGCGAGCAGTGGAAACGCTACAGATCTTCAAGTGAGGCACTCAATGACATTTTTTTGTACTTCAACCAGACCTGGGTGAAACGGAAGTTGAATGAGGGCGCAATGAATGCCCGCGACGCCTATCAGCTGGCTTTGATTGCTTGGAGGAACCACTTCCTCGCTGCGCTGTGCACAGAGATGACCAATGCTCTTTTAACACTCATTGAAGACGACAGAAATGGCAAAGCAATCGACGCTTCGCTGGTTCGTGCTATCCTGTCCAGCTACGTCGAGCTCGGTCTAAATGAGGGAGAGTCCACAGCTGGCCTGTCGACTTATCGCGAAGCTTTCGAAAAGGCTTTCCTGGACGCTACCGAACAATTCTACAGCAAAAACTCAGTGGAGTTCCTTAGTCACAACCCGGTCACGGAGTACATGAAGATCGTTGAGCAGCAGTTGAGCGACGAAAAGCGACGGGTGGCCTCGTATTTGCACGAGACGACGTTAGAACCTCTAACGAAAGCCTGCGAAAACGTGCTTATTGAGAAGAAACTTGACTCATTCTACGGCGAGTTCGAGGTACTGCTATGCGATTACAAGGAAGAGGACATTGGACGTATGTTTCAGCTTGTTTCACGCACAGCAGATGGGCTCACCAAGTTACGCGATCTTTTTGAGGAGCATGTGCATAAGCAAGGTCTCTTGGCTTTAGAGAGCCTAGGCGACGAGGTTGCGCAAGACGCTATGCTGTACGTGCGCACATTGCTGCACGTGCACCGTAAGTACAGCGCCCTCGTTTTCAGCGCTTTCGGCAACGACGCCCAGTTTGCTCATTCTTTCGATAGAGCATGTACTAAGTTCACTAACAGAAATGCTCTGACAACGGCTGCAAACTCACCCAAGAAGTCTCCTGAAATGCTGGCTATGTACAGTGACAATATTCTCAAAAGCAGCTTTCAGGACACAGATGAATCAGACCTAGAAGAGAAGCTCAATGGAGTCATATTGGTATTGAGGTACACTGAAAACAAAGATGTATTTCAGAAATTTTACACCAAGTGGTTGGCCAAGCGGCTTGTTGAGCACTTGTCGATTAGTATAGATGCTGAGGCCATCATGATTTCGAAACTTCACCAAGCGTGTGGCTTCCCGTACGTTAGGACATTCCTGCGCATGTTACAGGACGTTTCTGTAAGCAAGGACATCAACGAAGAGTTTCGTAATCACATGGAGGGCACAGGCCAACCACTGGATCTTGATATTGGAATACAAGTCCTCACCTTCGGATCGTGGCCTTTCCAGGAGGCAGTGTCATTGGCTATACCCTCGGAGTTGGAACGCAGTGTCCGGCAATTCACTTTGTTTTACTACTCTCGGCATGACGGCAGAAAGCTCCAGTGGCTCCACGACGTTTCCAGCGGAGCACTGGTCACTGGCTGCTTCTCAAGCTGCTACACACTGCAAGCATCCACCCTTCAGATGGCCGTTCTGCTGCAGTACAACCTCGCGCTCTCCTTCACCGTAATGGAGCTGCAAGAAGCTACCGGCATGGACATGGACACCCTGTACAAGGTTCTCGACACTCTGATCGATTGCAAGCTACTTGTCTGCCCTACCAGCGAGGCCTCTCCGGAGATAAACGCCAAGCTTGGCCCCGAAGTGGTGGTGTCCCTTGCAGTGGACTATAGCAACGAGAAAGCGCGCGTGAACATCAACGTGCCCGTAAATGACGAGTCGAACGCCGAAGAGGAAGATGCCTACAACAGGATTGAGCAAGACCGAAGGATTGCTGTACAAGCCGCCATAGTGAGGATCATGAAATCTTGGAAGGCACTGAAACACGAGGAACTGCTGTCTAAGGTCACAGAGGAGCTGTCGCCCAGGTTCGTCCCCGAGGCTGCAGAAATTGAGGAATCCATAGGAATTCTAGTCAAAAAGGACTACCTCCATAAACCCGACGATGAGCCAGACACCTTCAATTATGTCGCGTAGGACTCTTAGCATATGCGTACATATAACTGAACTTTCGCAAAATATTCTTAACCCGGAATTAAAGACCGGCTGATTCACTTTGGCATTGAATTTGCAGTCGCCACTTTTCATCAACCGTGAAGCATTACAATTTATCCGTACACCAACAAAAAAAAAATTCCTGTCTAGTTAAAGCTGTTTTGTAGCGTAAGCAACGCTGGCCGAGGTTGAGCAGTTTCGCATGAACCTTGAAGAGCCATGCTGTGCACGCGCGAGGAACATTCGATCGGATTGAATTGGATTAAATTAAATTGGATTGGATTGGATTGGATTGGATTAAATTGGAGTGTATTGAATTTGGTTGGAAATCCAATCTAATTGGTGTACGTGTGTGTAGAGAATTGTGTCTACAGATTCGCCGGACTGCGCATTCCAGAGGAGTGAAGTCATAGCAGTGGCAGACGCAGTGGCGCCGGCGAGTGCCCAGCTGTGCGCCTCCGTTGCGCCGTAGCCACGTCTGACGCTGCGCCGGAGCCCCTTGATAGCCGTTTCGCATGGCTCCTGGACAGCCGTGCTGCGCATGCGCAAGGAGCAGTGACAAGACTGGACTGGACCGGACTGGACTGGACCGGATTGGATTGGATTGGATTGCATTGCTGAACCTTGACTCACGCTGCGTATATCCTGGCATAGCCGAGCTAAGCCACTGCTAATTTTTATACAGCAAACGTTTTTTTTTTCTGTATTCTATGTCTGACGTCTGCGAGACCGATATTCTCAAAGGTGGTGTTTTAGTAAAGAAGCAATGCTTAACCTAGTGAGGTGCTGCAACACCTGACCGTTGTACATTCTCTCAATGCATATATGCGACATTCTAAAGTGAAAGCCCTAAGTACCACATACCACGGAAACAGTGTTCGTCGTCGTCGTTGTCCGTTTATAAAAAATGGCTGCCGCTGTGAGGAGTAAATAAAAAACTACATTTGAGTTCATATTTGAAACCGGGTCTTTATGACAGGAGCCAAGTTGCGTCACCACCGCGCTTCCCCCGAATGTTGCCAGCAGTAAAACAAAAATTGTTGTTCGTGTCGTTCCTTCCTTTGGGGCACATAGCCACGTGGAGATTAGCAAGGAACTGTTAGCGTCCAGAAACTAATGCGCCAGGTTTAGACCATAGAGTTTCTCAATATTACCTAGAGCGGAAAGTGTCGCTGCGATCGCGCGCCGACATGGGAATTGTGGGTAGTGTGTGAATCGGATTGGCAGCAAGTGGCTAGTACAAAGGGCTATGGATTAGGCTTCTCGGCTCGGAAGTGCTTGCTAGTTCTGTTTTCGGTATGCTTTTCTGTTTTCGGGATGCCACTTTCTGACATTCAATGGCTATCACAGATATGTCTAAATAACAGCGTGATTAGCCGCGTTAGCGGCGAGTTTCTTAAGATGAAGGGGTGACCACATGCAGTGACGGCGACAAGCGACGCCGAAAACGTAACTCAAAATGTACAACAGCACAGTGCACTGGGTGACAGCGACAAGCGAAAAAAAATTAATACACTGCCGCCAATGTCCTCTGTCGTCGTCGCTCGTCGCTACAGTTCACTGTATCGCCGCTGCCGTTCGCTTGTGGGCTGCTTCTAGCCAGCAAAAAGCGAGCCAGGGTCCCATCGGCCTTTTATATACCGCATCATAGCGCTTGCCGCCGCCGCCCACACTACAGCCACAAAATAAGCTGCGCTAACCCACACTATCCGTTTTCTGCACACATTCAGTTACGATTTTTGCATCGCTGGTCGCCGCCGCTGCGTTTACTTAGTCCTTGAAGCATGCGCTGCCTTGGCCAAGCGCATTGAGGCAACATACATAGCTACTCGACAAGCCAGTATTTATTTGCCATTTAACGCATTCATGAAATTTATCAATGCTTTCGCGCGTGCTTGAAGACTTACTTGCGGTAATAGGCTCCGCCCCTAAGTTTATTTATATCTGTCTGGACAAAGCAAATACATACGACGCGATTGCATCCTTTTTGCATCTCTATGTTGAATCTGCTTCGCCTGCCAAAACGTGTAGCATACGATAACGATACTGTACTGAGAGGAAGCAAGAACAGAGTTTAGGACAACATAAATATTTTTATCACCTTAATATTACAAGATACCAAAGAAAACCTCATCCAGTTTGGAGAACGTAATAATTTAAAAATATATCCGGGAACGCCCGGTGTATCTGGTGGCGTGAGCCAAATAATACAGGACTCTTGTTTTGTTTTTCTTTCTAACCCTCAAATTCAGTTCTTAATTTAAGAGCTGGAACACCACATTTTACACAAAGCAAAATTTGTTAACAGCGGCACTTTTGGCAGCAATTTTTTAAACAAAAATTACGCCCATCTTCCCGCGAGGGAACCCTGATGTGATGCGACGCATCGGGGGGTTCAATTGGCGTTTCCATTGGGTTGATTCTCTAAATCGGGTGAAGCGTGTTGTGAACGCGTATGATGCATTCCATCACATGCGGGTGTTCTCATACGCGGGAAGATGGGCGTAATTTTACTTCAGCGTTTGGAGTGACGCTGGTAGTGTCACACCACTCGCTCAAAGGGGACCGTCGCTTCCATCACGTCTTCATCGGAAGAATAAAGTCAAGCATGCAGTCGTCAAGCAAAGTGACGCGAAGTCGAACGAGAGCGAGCGCTGACTGAACCGCCGCAGCGCGCTACCCGCTTTATAGTCACAGCGCCTGAAGGAGAGGAGACAACGGAGGAGAGTCGCGCATGCGCTCACTTGCGCGGCGGGAGCGGAGCGAAGCGAGCGAAGCGCGAGGACGAAGCTTTTGTTTATGATATTGAGACGGAGTGAGAGTGTTGCGCACAGCTGTCGGAGAGAAGAGCGGAGGAGAGTCGCGCATGCGCAGGTGGCATGCGGACGCCGCGGACGCCGACGCAGGAGGGACATGCCTCAGAGCAAGGGATGCGCCGCATCTAACAACTCAATTTGCGTATCCACAAAGTCGTTGCCGGCCATGCCACGCCGAACTTCCGGCCGAACTACACACTATGGCGGCACTCATGGAGGCGTAGAGCGCATTCGTCGAATCACGTTGACGCTAGCGCCAGATTCCACTCTAGGTGAGTTAGTGAGAAACTATGGTTTAGACAACAATGAATTGGAAACGCGGGGGATTAGCAAGGAACTGGGAGCACCGAGGAAGTAATGTTCCAGGTTTAGAAAACAATTGGAAATGGTAAGTTAGAGAATAAGGCGCGCTGCGTGGCGTGTCAGTAGAACAGGTACACAGAATTTTAATCCTACGGAAGCTGGGGCGTGCGCCAGGCTGCTTGTTGACATAATTCATCATCATCATGCTGAAAGAAGGGAGAAGGGTGGAACTATGAGCGGAGTCCTATGTCCAGAACCGGGGTGGCTATAGCTGCGGCCTTCACTCTAGTCCCACACCCCTAAATTTCGAGTAGAAACTGTATGTCGTTCTGTATCTACCAAATGGTAGGGCAGTTCCTTTTTTTATGTTGGGGTAGTTTGCTAATCAGCAAAAAAACTATATATACGCCCGAAGACGAAGACACGCAAGCGAATTTGATGATTATGAAAGCAATATGGGACCAAGAAAGAAACACAAACACGATGATGCAGTAAAGGAGCCTGTCGAAGCAATTCGCGCTAAAAGACGAAGACCCATAAAAAACATCCCCCTCGCGAGGGGCACGATCAAATGCAGAGCATTTCTGCGGGGGGGCGCGCCTGCAAGTCGTATGGATTACGTATTGGTTGTTGTTGTTGTAATTGTTGTCTTCCAGCGTAGACATTGTCGATGAAGTCGATGGTGAAACGTGCCGTGAACCCCCTGCCGCGGCTATGACGCAACATGGAGCGGCTATGACGCAACGTGGCGCGGCTATGACGCAACACAATCCAACACAATCCACTTTAATCCACTCCAATCCAAATCCAAGCCAATCCAAGCCAATCCAATCGAATCCAATCCAATGCCCCTCGCGAGAGAGTGTTATAGCGCCGAAATCGCCACCACGCGAACGCGTGATGCTGACGTCACGATCACGCCACAGATGTTAGCGACCGCAGCGCGCGCGAACGACATATGTGGTTTAAGCGCGAACCGACCGCGGCGAGAGAGCGCGATGCGAGCGCCCCACCTGTTCTTGCGCGCGAACCTAACGCGGCGAGAGAGGGTGTTGCGCACGTCCCCACCTGTTGTGCGCCCGAACCGAACGCGGCGAGAGAGGGCGTTGCGAGCGGAGAGAAGGCGAGGAGGACGCGGGGGAGAGGGCGCACCTTTGGCCGACGGTTGAATGAGTCAAGGATATAAGGCACGTTCGTAACCTTCCGTTCTGTGTCGGCTTTGTGGCTCAGTTGGTAGAGTACCGTGCACCTTGCATTCCGCCCGCAGAGTCGTAGGATCGAAACCTGGCGCCGGCAAGTATTTATATAGTGTAGGGGGAGCGATGTGGACGCGGACTACGGACGCCAACGCGGGTGAAATCGTGAGTTACTGAAATGCTCTGCATTTAAAAAATGTGCAGCAAAATCTGTAGCGACGTCCTGCTAGCAGGTCGCTCCAGGAAAGGTTCGACCACTTCGGTCCTGCTCCGTGGCGTGTTCAGCAGTTGCGTTGCGAAGAGCTCAGCTTGTGGAACGCTAAATGTAGAATTTGTAGCTTGAACCATGCAAGCGCGAACGCGTTCCGCTACCCGCTGGCGTTTCCCTTCGCATCAACTCAGTCGTCGTTCGCGCCATTCGCCCGTCGGCGTCGCTACGACGCAGCTAACGCCAGCTGTCGGCGCCTCTTTGCATCATGATGCACTACTTCGGTTAACTTCTAGACGGCAGCACCTTCCGCGTCAATTAAACTTTTTCTGGCGTTTCTTCTGTGTGCGTTGTGCTGGCGTCATTTCCTTTAGTGATATGACGTCATCGAAATGTTGGTGTGTCCGGAAATACGACCCTTTCGAGTTAATACAATGTAGCAGTTAAGAAGTCATAGGTAAGTATCGCCGGGATGTCGCCATTAAATCACGCAAGCAGACTCAAATGCCCCCAGGAAATTTTGAGCGTGTATGTGGGGGAGTTCGTGTGCGCGTACGCGCGCGAGAAACATAACGAATGTCAACGCCCTTGGCATGCTTACAGCAACAGATGTATTTATTCGTTCAGTCAATAAAGCTGCATGATCAATATATTTGCCCATCCCTGCGTGGGTGCACGACATTCTTGTTACTTTCTGTGAATTATCATCGGCAATATCCCCAGTGCACTTTCCTTTCCTCTCTTACACCAAATCACTCCTCTCGCTCTCTCTCACTATTATTCAGTTCCAGTCGACGTCCCCAAAATATGACTGATACAACAGGATGCGGACGCGAGTCCATGGCTGAGCCGAAGCAAGTTTTTTTTCCCTCTTCTTCCTCTACCCGTGATGGTGATAGTTGGTGATTAGCCGTCTTTGTCTTCTTTCTCTTCCTTACTAAATCCGCAACATACTCTCACCCCCGACGGTGACACGAGTTGGGAAGTGCAGAAGTAGTTAGTCAAGGTTTTGCCGAAGAAAAGTTTGATGTCATTCTTGTATTTATCTAGTTATGTTAGTTAGGTAGGGAAGTGGTCCCTGCCATATGGGTTAGTGCCAACATCCCACTCAAGCGATGGAAAGAGTGCTCCAGAGCCAATAGCCAAGTCAAGGTTTCAATAAGTGATGCGTCCTATGTTACAGTATGTAGGCTTGTTTATCTTGAATAGGCATGCTCCGGAAGATGTTAGATATTATACTTGTGTGCATTGAGGTCAACTATAAGAATCAAAGGTTCGGTCGCTGCTCTACAAGGCTTTCGAAAGCTGGAAATTATGAGGGATGGAAACGGAGAACACTGTTATTAGCCCACCGAAAATTATGGTTCTAATGGCAACAGCCCCAAGGACACTCTAATTGGATAGTGTGACACGCCAATTATTTTCGGGCAATCATGGCCACACCGCCTGAAGATGTACCACCACCATCCTAGCTGTCCTTCCTAAATACCAAGTAACTATTCAAGAAATTTGTGTGTTTAGATTTTAAATGTGCTTCTTTAAGACACATCGCACTTGGCTGATTGGAATGCAGTATTTTCTTGGCATAAGATTTTTAAGGAGGCCTCTACAATTACACTGGATATTTTCTTTTCCCATTATGTATATTTAAGAGCTACTGGAATGTGTGTTTGTGGTCATGTTTTGTCTTTCGGGGCTTGTATTATTGGAAGGTTTTTTGCCTTTTCTTTTGGTTTGGGCGCTGCAGCCCGCTCCTTGTGCTGCGATGTAGGCAGGAACGGCCCGACGTCTATTTACTCATCAGAAGGGACAGGCTCTCTCTGCATCGATCACGGGTCGCCCTATGAGTCAGTGCCTCCGTGTGCATCGCTCTCGTCTCTGAGCTCAGGTTGCGGGGCCGCCCCCACCACTGGCGCAGTCTCTACATGGACGTCGTCACCAAAGTGGATGTGGTGGCTGTGTCGTGGATCTCCAGGCCCAACGCTTGTGGTAGAGTGCTGCCCTGTAGGTGGGTTGGTGACAACACAGCAGATTCGGTAATCATGTGCTTCGCACTCTCTTGGGCTTCCCCACAGGCTCGGCAGATGGATCGAAGCGCTGCCGGTAGAGGAGGGTGCGGAGTGCTCCTTCGCTGGCTTCAAAGAGCAGTGCATTACCTGTGTCGTTGTCGTAAAGCGTTTCGGCTGCTGGGATGGACTTGTAGGAGCGATATAGCTCCAGGGTGGATTTCGCATGCTTCGCCGCACACCACTGGCCTGTTTCTACCTCGCGTACATTTTCCGCGCCACGTGGCTCACGTTCTGGGCGCCTGATGCCTGTAGCGGCTATGCGAGGAATCCAAACTTCTGATTCAGCGTGTGCACTCGGGAGGTCCACACAGTCTGGGTGTTCTTAAAGCCCATGTACCTGAATACACGTCGATCCTACCGCTGGTCGTCCATGTACCAAAGTAAAGCCTCGAAGGCAAGCTTGCTGCTGGCCTCTCGAGCCTCGAACGATACTATTCCAGTTCACCCTGGAAGGCCTCAACGGCCACACGTCCGTGGCAGCCGCGAGCCATGCGTCCCACTTCGCCCTGACCTCGTTCCAGCCATGCTCGAGCACCGCATGAAACCCACACCCCTGCGTTGTCGAAGGTCAGTGCTGGGACATATCGACCCTCCTTCCACGGCTCACGAACGAGGACTTACCTATTGCACCCCAACATTGAGCGCCGGCGTAGCACAACACTGGCTCTTCGGCAGCCTTGCCTGAGGTGTTCTTCGTGAGCCCCAGAAGATCCGACGAAGAGCTGATCCTCCCAACGGATCACTATTCGGTCGCCCAAGGGATAGTGTCCTTCTTCGGCAAGAGCACGTCGTTCACTTCTGGCCTGCCGGACAACTGAAGCACCGCGGATTTCTCGGGTTTGGGGGTGGTGTGTGGCACTCACCGTGACGAGCCGCATGATGTCAGATGGGGTTTCCGCCAGCAGCACCAGATCACCCGCAAAGGCCAGTCCAGGTAGCATCCAGATATGAAGTAGTCCCTCGTACAGGAACTGGAACGGGAAACCCAGTTCCTAGTCCATAAGACTTCGCTCTAGCCCCTAAACATGCAGCCTGTAGAGCGAGCAGCCCGGTTTTACACACCAACGCACAGGTACCGACGGCGATTAAGAGCCACGTCGACAGACCACAACGGTGTTGTTCTCATACATCCACCGGTGGTTGTGGCGTACTCAGGGCCGACATTCCGGTGAGCATCGGCTCATGACGGTCGCTGTCGTACGCCTTCGCGACGTCAAGGAAGCACGCGAAGAGACTCTGTTTCACTTAAATTGTCTGGCTCAGGTTGTCTTCCAGGTGGTGATTGTCTTCCAGGCGGCGTAGCTCTGTTAGGGCCCCGAAGCACTCCGCCCATGCACTCGTCCAGCTCTTCACCATAAGGATATAGAGCCGGTATATTACGCTGGCCATCGAGATGGGCCGGTAATCGCGTCTGTTGCCGGGATTACCACCTTTCTTGCAGACCACCGCACGCGACCGCACTGCCAGTCAGCTGGAACTGGCTACCCGGCAATGACTGCGGTGAAAATGGAGCCAGTGTGTCGCGGGCTACATCACCTAGGATTTTCAACAAGCCCGCTAGTATTGCATCCGCGAGGCAATGCGCGAGCTCATTCCAGCAAGCAAGAGCCGATACACTAGCCAGTCGCGCTTGTGATACTGCTATGTGGAATGGACTGTACATCGCTCTTCAAGGGCATTACACGGCAAGCGGTCGTACAGCTGCGCCATGTGTCGGGTGAGATGTTCTACGACGTCTTTGACGGGCTCGCCTGTGTAGCCCAGAACTTCTGGCTCTTTTGTCGACGAGCAGATGTTATAGATCGCTGCTGTGCGTTGTCGTGTGCAGCCATTTTGCGTTGTACGACCTCCAGCATGGTCCACTTGAAGGCCAAATATTGTTCCGACAGTATTTGGCAGTGGTTTGGGAGGAATGGTTCCGTCACTGCGGCATGGTGCTGGCGGTTGGACGCCCCACGCGCGCTCCGAGCCGCCTTCACCTCCCCATCCCACCAGCCTTTCCACCGCACCCCACTCGTGAGTTGGAGTGGTGGTGGTGGTGGTTGCCCGAAAAATGGCGCATACCCACTTAGGGGGATTGGCCAAGAAGAGTTATGTTTTCATTACAATCAATCAAGCGAGGCAAAATAATGGAGCAGAAGAAAGAATTTGGTCTAGGTTAATGAGAGAGAGAGAGAAAACACGAGGAAAAAAAAACCATAGAGAGAAGAATAGGAAAACTATAGTAAAAGTCAGCCTAATCGGAAAGTTTTTACACTGCAGACGAGCTGTCTCCGAAATGAAGGAGTGGATGGCGTTGCACACGTCCCTATCCTAGTCCCCCCAAACGACAAAAGCACCGGTACAGTTAAAGGCAGTCCAAGACGTAGCAGGGGAATCTCCAGCAGCCTTCTCCGATGGTTAGAAAATCGGCGGCAAAAAAGAAAGAAATGTTCTTTGGATTCAATTTCTTGGCAAAAGTGGCACAGAGGGGTGGTTATCAGATTTGCCCTGTATAAATACCGATTAAGTGGTGGAACACCACAACAAAAAGAAGTTATCAATACTTCGCACAAGCGAGTTTGGCATAAACTTCTCTCCCAGCGGTACTTGAGGTGTTCAAGTTCAGGAGAAGTGTTCAGACCATGGTCGGAGGCATCTTGATTGAACAGGTATTGGCGATAGCGTGCCAACAACACGCAAGAAAACGGGGGAAGAACCTCGACGATCGGTAAAGCCAAAGCTGTTTTAGCTAATATGTCAGCGGTTTCATTGAGGGTTAACCCACAGTGGCCGGGCAGCCAAACGAGCCGAATCTCCCGCACATGAGTGAGGACGCAGGAATAAAAAGTTTTGGCAATAGGATGTAAAGTTTCTGAGGAGAGAGCCATGCACACGGACAAGGAGTCGGTGAGTAGCATCACGGAAGAATTCGCCGGATCAAGTTTCAGGATTGCAAGGAGTAGAGCAAGAAATTCTGCATGAAAAATGGGGATAGAATCTGGTAATCGCAATGAAAAAGACCAGTTCAACGTCGGAGAGAAAATGCCCACCCCAACCTTTTCGTCTTTTTTCGAAGCGTCAGTTGCAATGACCACGTGGGATGGGTATTCGGACTGATGAGCCAGGAGAATGTTATTGAGTATGTTAGGCGGGAGAAGCTTAGAGTTTTTAGGGAAAATATTATCAAACGAAATCCTTACTACTGTGGATGGTATCTGCAAGGCGGGAACTGAAAGGAGGGTGGTGTTTAATGGAGTAAGCAACGAATTGGCAAAAATGACCTGTGGGCGCCGGAGACGAGACCAATATATACCAAAAAAGGACCTTGCATGCTGGAGGAAAACAGCCTGTGGTCTGGCCAGCGGGGACTCAAAGAACTTTGCGAATGCATTAACGGTTAGGTATTTGAACCTGGAGTTCAGCGTTAGGACTCCGGCTTCTAAGTACAACACTCTAATAGGGACGTAAGCGGGCAGGCCTAAGCAGCAGCGCAATGCTTGACGTTCAAGCTTCACCAAAGGCAAGAGCTTATAGGCCGCAGAGCCAGAGAACAAAACGCACCCAAATTCTAAGAGTGGGTGAACATACATGCGGTAGATCATCAAGAGTGTATCTGCTCTCAGACCTGATCGCTTGTGGCTAAGGCCCCTCAAAAGAGCGACAGCGCGGGAGCCTTTCACTGCAATGTGCTCAATGTGGAGACGCCAATTCAATTTACTGTCATATATAACTCCAAGGTATTTTAGTGAATCAACCTGCCGAATGGACTGTTGACGATAGGATAACGAAATAGATATTGGGTCCGTAATGCAGGGGTGAGACAGCCCAAACAGATTTGGGAGCAGTTTTCGGAGCAGCAAAATTTCGATTTTGGAGCAGAAGAATCTTGATTTGGAGCAGTCAGGGACATTTAATACATCGTCTTGTGAGCTTAAAAAATCATTATTTCAGCAATTTGCAGGGTCAAGTGCACATTTCAATCAGTTTTGAATACACAGAACACTCAAACAGCCTTACCTGAAACAGTTTTTAAGAGTATCACAAAGTACTAACTGCACTACCTTTTTCCTAACTGGTGATATTGTGTTGCGCCTGCACGCAACACTGACAACAAATCTGCCGTTAACATTAGATTGTTTTAGCAGTCCGTCTGTTCTGTTGGTTACTTTGTTACCCGGTTTACCGGACCGGTCTGCGCCTGCGCGCACGGAAGGGCGAGGAGGCGCGGGCAACTAATCCCCCTACGGCTACGAATGCCCAAGTGCCCAGACGAGTCCCGGTGAGCACGGCAACTACGTACACGACGGAACAGACGGACTGCTAAACTCTTGTCAAATTTAAGGGCTCCGCAATTGTGGCGTTTTTTTCTGTTTTAATGCTAAAATTATTATTTTTGTAATCCCAGGCTGTGTTGTATGAACGACTGTAGTCACGGCAACAGTTGAGCAGCTTCGAGCTAACGGTCGCATAGCCCAACCAGCCTACCCGTTTCAGTCCCCGGGGCGCAGCTTCACCCTATGGTCATTTGAGTAGCGTTAATGTTTAGCCACCTAGAGTTTGGCATTAAATTTCACTTTGCATACATCAAGTGTTATAGTCGCGTTCTATGGCAACCGTGTAGTCCTGCAGCTATTGGGCGCTGCCTGAACAGGTCGCAGCGCCGCAGCACAGCCCGCAACTTTCGTATCGACCGTTCCATCCCCGAGGCTCGCAATCACGCATCGAAGCACAGCAACACCTCAACATTTTACAACAGCACAACAAGCCAAAAAATTCACTTCAGGAACCTGATTATAGACGCGCGCACCGCGTTTCGCACTCAAGGACAAACCACGCCGAAGTCGTAGGCCCCACATTTAAATGAACTTTTTTTCGAGCCGCCCAACTTCCCGTAATCTGGCACCAATCTCAAACCATATCCTTGCGTTAACGTCACTGTTCAGAGCCACAACAGACAGAATGAATAGACTGGAACTCAGCTGATAGCGTAAAATAAACCAGGGAAAATATCGGCGATACGCACTGAGCACGTTGGTAGCAGCCAGATCAGGCGGCGGCCATGTTTGTTGACACAGCGATGCCTAATCGACAAGGCTGTTTCTGCGAACCCGGACGGAAAGCGAATCGAGTTTTAGAAGCTATCGCTTGCTTCGTTTCAGTCTTTTCATTTCTGCCATTTCTGTGTTTGCGATTGACCGACAATAAAAGCGGTGACCGGGGTATGCGGGAGGCTTTTGTCCCCGCCGAAACTGACATGAGTATCAAAATCCGTGCCGTTGAGGCTCTTCTGGAGCAGTTTGGCGCAATTTTCGTCATTTTCGTGCTTTTGGAGCAGCTTGGCGCAGGAAAATGGAATTGTATCAGAAAGGCGCAATATGCGCAGCTGCCTCACCCCTGGTAATGGGAAACACGAGAATGGCATACTTATTAATATTTAACGAAAATTTCAGAGTGTCCAGCCATAGTTCTAGAGCATTCAGATACGACTGAAGAGAATGAAACAGGGAATGAATATCCTGCGAAGAAGAGAAAAAGGCAATGTCATCCGCATAAACATTTGTTTGTACATCAGGCTGACTAGGTATGGAGCTCAAGAGGACATTAAATAGCGAGTGAGTCCCAAAGGCGTGCATGATTGGGGTGCAGCTTGTACACGGAGCTCGAATTCCTGCGCTGCAGCTTCGTGCGCCGTAGCGCAGAAACGTTTTAGTGACCTTGCGCCATCTTTCGACAGCGCTGCAAGCTAGTTGTGGCGGCGCGCAGTTCGAATTATCCGTGGCGGACTGAACTGGCGGCGTTCGCATAAAGTTTTTATCAACCCGGCGCCATCTTTCGACAGCGACTGCAAGCTAGTTACGGCGGCGCGGAGTTCGAATTATCCGCGGCGGACAAATGGCGTTCCAATCGAGATGGTGATGACGATGATGATTATATGTGGCTCTCCCTTCGAATTGGGGTGTCGGTTGTCATCAATTGAATTGCCTGGTTTATTCCACTTGCCCTTCTTCTAGCTAACCTAATAAATTTGCTCCCCCAATGTCCCCCACACCCCAGTTTTTTTTTAACTCCCGTCACTCTCTCCCCTTTTTTTTCCTCCTCCCGGTTCTCTAAATTCTCATCCGTATGATTACTCTGCAATACCTTCACTACTTTTCCTCCACTAACATTTCAGCCGCCTCCTCATCACCTCTATGGCTCTGCAGTTGAGGCTCCCCTCACGCCAAATCCCAAAGCCTCCGCCAACGTCGTTTCCTCTGCGCAGTCCCTAACAGTACGGTCTGTAGTTTTGCGATCACTGCCTCAGCATGCACATGTTTCATCCTGGTGCCTTTAGATACCCGTGCATGCCCCGGTTCTCAGGCACCCCGCGCGTGCCATAGAAACTTTCCTTCCTAAATTCTAGTTTTTCTGTCCTACAAGTATCCAGGGTTTTTAGATGCAAGGCATCTCTCACACTCGGCCTGTCCTTCCATCCGGCGTGCATGCGTCCGCAACCCTCCTCCTTTCACCTCGCCTGCCAGCTGTGTTAGCGCGTTCTCCTCGCCATGCCAGCTGTGCTACAGCGCACCGTTAGCGCGCGTATGCTACACTCTCTCTCGTTCTCCTCGCCATGCCAGATGTGCGTTAGCGCGCATGCGCGCCTCTCTCTCATAACTCTCTCTTGCGAAACGGCTATATAACCGCGGTATCTGCGGTACGCTCCTCCTCAGTCGCTCCGTCAGTAGCTCTCGCTGCTACTGCTCCGACTGCTGCTCCACCTGCTGCTCTGATGAGTTGAACTGGACACTAACATGCCTGCTACCGCGTTGGCTGACGCAACCGTAACCAGTTTCAGCCAATGTGATAACAAAAATGCTAGCACCAGCGAAGCCAGCGAATCTACGTGTGATTGAGCATCATTTAAGGTTCGCTACACTTCAACCACATTTGGGTAGCCGACATAACGGAGACGCGAATTGAACCCCGTGAGATGCCTTGCATCACCCCAGGGTTCCCCTCGCGGGAAGATGGAGAGAATTTTTTTCACTTCCATTCTCTGTGCCCACTTCATCGCCTCTGTTGCCTTGACCTGCTTATTAACTGTTGTGTTGTGTATACCCCTATTTCCCTAAGGGCTTACCGTACCGCTTGGTGCGCTGTCGTTTCCTCCATCTCCACAGCGTGTCCATGCTCCTGATATACAGTTACTTACACACCCTCGCGGCCCATTTTTCGTCCTTTGTGGTTTTTTTTTTTTCTCTTGCATTCTTTGTGCCCACTTTGTCGTGTCCATACTTAATCACAGCGAGAAGGACGAGACAGACAGAAAGATCAACCACTGGACAGGCGCTGATTCTCAACTAAATTTCTTGAAAACCCGAAACAAACATTTATACTGAAGGCCAACAACGCCGCACGTGTCGAAGTAGCATACAAAGAAAACAAACAGAACCAGATAAAAGTGCAAACGGGAACATGACTCATTTGTCGTTATCCATGAACTGGACCTCTTTATCAGTAAGCACCACGGAAGGGTGGCTCACACACTTTTCGCCCCTCTTGCTAATGTGATAGGCTTCAACCATCTCGCGGTGTAGCTGCTTCGGGTGCTTGGGTTGTCGTGTCTGCTGCCTTTACCTGCTTTTTGCCTGTTGTGTAAACCCCACTTTCCCCTACAGACTTTCCGTACCGCTTGGTCAGCTGACTGGTCCTCCGTCTCCACCGCGTGTCCACGCTCCCCATACACAGATAATTACACACCCTCACGGCCCATTTTTCGTTCTCCATATCACGAAGTCGCTCCTCAAACTTTATCTTGCTCTGCGCCTCCCTCACCTCGAAAGACGACCAGCCCATATCCCCCTGTACCGCTTCATTTGTAGTTTTGCTGTGGGCCCCTGGGGCCAATCTGCCTACCGCCCTCTCATTTAGCTCCAGGCCCGCTTGGGTCTGGCTTCATGCACAGAACCAAATTTGCGAAAGTTAATCCTGGTACCATGACCCCTTTCCAGACTCCCCTTACCACCTCGCATTTGCTGTATCCCCAGAGAGCTCTACGCTTCATTATAGCCGCGTTCCGTCTTCCTTTCGTCTTAAGGTAAGCCTCATGCGCGTGCGTGTAATCTTCGCTGTCGTCCAGCCATACTCATAAATATTTATACTCGTTCACCTACGGTATTTCTACTTGCTGCACTGATACTGTTTTGGGCTCCGCGCCGTCGTTAAAGACCGTGAACCCCGCTAGGTGCGTCGCTTCTTCACCGCATCTGGGTTATGAGGCGCACCCTACTTAAAGGCTCCGGATTAATTTTGAACCCTTGCGTATCTTTAACGTGCTGCAAGATCTCGACACATTGACGTTTTTCGCTCTTCGCCTCAACCAGAAAAGCAGCCAACTCCACCGGGGTCGACCGCACGTCCTTGGGCTCAGCAGCACGACGACCCAGCCAACGGGACTTTTTTCTTTTATTGTCGGTCTTCGATAGTAACAACACAAGTGACGCGACGGGTCCCTTAAATCTGCCTGCGGCTTCCATTCAAGCACACATATGCGCTAGGCACTGTTTCTATGCATAAGCCGTCCCGCCATGCAATCTAGTGGTTCATAAATTGGTTGCCTTCGTGTTCAGGTTCGCTATTATGGGAGGCATATATATGAACATAGTAGTTTTTCTCGCCAGAAAAAAAACCTCGAATGATACTGATAGCCCAAACCTTCAAAAGCAGAAGTTATTTACTTGTGAAAAAACTGAAGGCGCCATTATGGTGTATCGTCCCATCGCTGATTTGCTAGAGAGCACAGTCTCCGCATCCCTCCTACGCGCAGCTTCTTTGGTGCATGCTAGTAAATGCCCATTAAAGGCGTCGCCTCCACATGAATGTAGGCTCGCCTACGTGCAGTAGTTTCCTGACAACACTGTAGGAGTTGTTCTCCAACAGCCGTGGGCACAAAAAAAATCGCCACACAGTATAGAGGTGAGTGCATTCACACAACCCTGCGAATGTCGTGGCCTATAGCCTAATTGGCCCGCGCGACCACACAATGCGATGTCGTTCTTACGCATGCATGCTTGAAGACGGCTAAGCCTACTTAAGCTCGGCGTAAGCTTACCACGGCAGCAAGGCTAGAACCTTGCTTTGAGCCCTGGGGAGGGAAGATAAAGCTGTTCTCGTTGTGTTTAGGAGACCTCCTTTCAGAATGCGTAACAAGCCTTCCCGAGCGTGGTTCTATCTTTTGCCATTGTCCAGTGGAGAAAGGCTTACTGCAAGCGAGGTGGCACGACGAAGTGGGTGGACCCAGTCGCCTGCTGTCGACTTTGCTTGAATGGTCAATGGGCGCCGGGTGCGGTATATAAGGCGTTACGAAGCGGGCGCATTGCGGCAAGGAGCTAGGATACGTGACGGCTGCCACCACGAAGTGCACGAAGGACGAAGGTCGACTGCCACTTGCAGAGGCGACGCCGTGAGGCCTGCCAATCGAGGAGAGTGCGGACATTCTAGGTGAGTAAAGGGAACTTAACAAAACGTGTACACCTCTGCCACCTTCCAAACCAAGGTGGAGTCTGTTATGACACACGCTTATAAGTTTTGAGTCACCATTAGTTACATTTTTATTTGTAAGTGACACGCCAGACCAAATGTTTGAATTTACCCCCGTTTGTTTTGGTATTCCTCAAGGCAGAGGTCTGGGTCCCCTACTTTTACTGACTACTGGATGACTGGAGCGCTCGCCGCATTCCTGTTCAACGACTACTAATTTATTTAACGCATGACCGTCATTCGGATCACCAAGTAGCACTGAAAAATTGTCGTGGAAGCTAATACTCTGTATAATCATAGTTGCAGGTGCACTTATTAGCTTCCCAACTCGTAAACAGGCAGTCGCTTAATACTTCGGCAATACCTTCATGCGTAGTTCCTCTTCATGACATTATCTCGTTGTTTAGCCAATATCAAACATGATCTTGCATTTTATAACGGTTCCATTTTGACCGTAGCTTCGGACGAACACACTCAACATCATTAGGGTAATTAAAATAAATTGGTCTCCATATTCACTGGCGCTTCGGCAGCACAATGGCTGTAATTCGTACGTTACCGTATCCAAGATAAGTATGCCCGTCATAATGGAGTAACTTCGTAGCGCAAACTACCTGCTTTGGGTTCAAGACTCATAGCCACAGTTACCGTAATTACCCGATTCTAACGCGCACCCGATTCTAACGCGCACCCGATTTTCCTGGCAAAAAAAAACGGAAAAAATTTCCACATCCGATTGTAACACGCACCAAACTTTGTGAGCAAGAAAAACGAATGCGAGAGAAACGGGCGATTTCTTTCTCGATGTAATCTCACTCATCTCACTCCTCGTCGCTCTCCGCTGACCACCACATCTCGTCCTTGGTGCCGTCAAGCGCGTTCGCGATGCCACACTTCTGAACGAACGTTCAACCATGATCGATGGGATCGTGGCCAACGCCTCGCACGCCCATCCCGCGAGCTTCTCGAGAGGCGCATGCTTCCGCCGACCGCTCGTTTTGAACGCGTGAGAGCCGCAGCTGCCATTGCTGTTATCAAGCGCGCAAGTGGAACGATTTGACGATTTGTGTGAACGCCGATAGAAAAGCCTAGGCGCCTATGCTTTCTGCGTCCGAAAAATCGTTAAAATCTTGAGATGGTGATGGCGATGGGTGGGACGAAATTTTCGTTTCGGCAGTTTTGGTTTCGTATCCGATTCTAACGAGCATGCGATTTTTTGACCTATTTTTCTGGGAAAAAAGTGCGCGTTAGAATCGGGTAAGTACGGTAGTCCACAAATATGAAAGTGTACCTAACTTCAGCGTCTCTTGATGATTTAAGGGCTCTAAATATATAATAGCCCGAAGGCAAGCCCCGTAAGCTCTAAGCGCTGCTCACGCTCATCAAGACAACTACTACTCAGCCAATTTAGTTGCAGACGGACCTAAGACACTACTAGGCAGGTGTTACATTCTTCTGGCCGTTTTGATGCACATTGTTTTAGAAAAATTTCTTGACATCAAAGCTTATAGCCGTGACTTCAGAAGCATTAGTGGATTGGAATCTAATTGAATTGAATTGAATTTTATTTCCAAAGAGATCCCATGATGCAAGATTTAATTTAAACACAGGGCCCAAGGTAAAAAACGCAGGCTCTACCTCCTGTGATGATAGTGTAAGAATATATAAAAAGTAAGGAACACAAGAATATCATTTGACAAAAAAACGAAGAGGCACTCAGCACACAAAAACAAGAGAAAAGAGCATAAAACAAAAAGGAGCTGAATGCTACATTAACCCCCAAAAAAAGTATAGCAGTAATATTTGCCCGAATATTTTACACTAAATATGTTACACTAATTAGAAAAGGTGCGTGACTTGCATTTTTACTATACTTACGTAACCATCCTAGCCCTAACCGCCTGTTTCTGAGATTGCGCTTTTGTAATCTGGTAAGAACACGCAAGCACGGTTGATGAGGATGCTGGTAGAGTACCCAGACAATCACTTCGAAATGGTTAAAGAAGCAAGCTCCCAATTAAACCGCTAGTCATAAAGATCTTGTGCCAAACGACACTTCGGCAAGCTGTCACACGCTGTTGGGATAATATCAACTCAAAATGACTAAACACTGCCGCACAGGACCTGCGCATGGCGCAGTGCTTTTTGTTGTGTCTTTTTTCGGTGCTAGAGCCGGCACTTTTGTATCGTGACCTTATAATCAAAGTTGTTCATCTTTCAGCGTTCGTTCTGATTGTTTCTGCCACGGACACTACAAAAAGAGCACCGCATCATTAGCCTCACAATGAATAAACCGCGTTTTCTAAGTGAGATTTTCAAATAGAATGGTCGATTTAAAGATCGATCATGGCAACGCTTTGCTAGTCTTTCAAGATTAGAAGGTGGGCCGTATCTCTGGTTCCACGACACTCCCATTGGCCCACCCTACGCCTTTAAGGGAATCAGCGAATATTAAACATTTGAGATTCCTTGTGATAACAGGAAGCCGACAGGCTAAAGCTTTGACCTGCATTCTTGAAAACTGCCCCGTTGTGTTTCAAGCCAGGGAAAGTAAGACATGAAGCTCTATTGTATTCGTGGGATTCTACAAGCACGCTCTTTATGTCAGGCAGCTGGAATAAAGAACACAGAGGAAAACAGGAAAAGGAAAACAGGAACTGTACTACGTTTCAGATGAACGGCCACGAAACGTACTTGGTTGGCGTTGGGGGTGGGGAGTTGGGGGTAGGGCGGTGTACAGAGTAGAGTGTGAGAAGGACATAACGTGCTATGGATGCAAAATGCACGAGACGGAATAGACACATCCTACTGCCTGGTTTCCATGCAGCTGAGGGCCATTTCTTCGCTGCCAGTAACAATGCGGCAATTGCCTAACAGGCCCAGCGACACCCGGGCTATTAGGCTTGCTTTAGCGGGCGATGTTATGTGACTTGCGCCGAAGTCTAGATCACACCGGCCTTGTTTTATGCAAGTAAGCTTTGTTGCTTTCGACAACTTCCTGAAGGTTGGCCTTCACAGTCAAAGAGATAAATTTAAAAAAAATGTCGAGTTGTTTTATTAGTTTACTAATTTCCTCAATTCACTACTACAAGCTGCAGAACCAACGTTTCAGGCTTTATTTGACCCCCGCCCCAATTTCCTGCTTTTGAATTTGCCTCTCGCTCAAGAGCGGACGAAAATTTGTTCCGGCAACCTGCGCTCTCCTCGAATTCGTGTGCTTCCCGAAAGATGGCCACACTTGTTCGGGCAACTGGCGGTGGCGTTTATATCGGTGTTCTTCCCTCCCGCTACCGACTTTGTATGCGTAGTGGAATATAATTCGTAAAGCCGCACTTTGAAAACGAACTTTTTAGAAACGACCGTCTTTGTCGGGCTACTCAAACGCGAAAATTTTGGTCTGTCTCACCTGGTCTGTCTGTATGTATATATGTCCCTCGATTCAGCTCCCGGGCAAAGCTAGAATTCTCGAACGAGAGGTTTATGCAGAAAAGATGTTTTCGATCTAGTTAATCCAGGAACATGTTCTATATTTGTCACAATTTTTCATCAAAAAGACAACAGTAACCATATTACCGACAAAAAAACCTAAATGCGTAACTGGAACTTGCAGTGTTCTTTAAATTAAAAATACATGCTGGATTGTGGTACCATCAAATTAAAATAAGCGTTGAAAACAATTGTTCAAGAAACAAAATGGAGAAAAAGCTCTCGACCGAGTATCGGGCTCATGGCTCGAGCGCCAAGTTTCAGCAGTCCCAAGAAATCACCCACCAACACTGAGAACGCGGGAAAATTGAATACAGCAAACCTCGGATGGGTGGACCGAGACAGGATGCAAACATCGGGAGAGGTGGGCGGATGAGACGAGAGGGACAGTTACGTGGCAGGTGCGGCACGAGAATATCGCCTTCTGGCGACATAGGCAGTGACGCGAGCAGATACGTGGCCATTTCTTTCTTTTCTTTTCGCGCGCGCGTAGGTTTATTAAGTGGGTTGCAACTGAACGGTTTAACATACAGCGAGAATCACGGTGAGTTTCGCAATCAGACCTGGCCGCGCTTGACCGCGACAGATTGCTGCTAAACTTGTCATCGTGGCCACATAAGCTTTCTTTAACTTCGGCGTTTCCCCTTGGCCTCTTCGTCCTCACTTAACTTTTCTCCTTTTCTCTCTCTACTTTCTCTCCCTTTCTTTTTTTTTCTTCAGTGTTCAGCACATAGAGTGTCATACTAATATACACTAGAGGGAAATCTAGCGCCACTGTCTAGGGGAGCAGCGCTTCAGCGAGCGTTCCGTCATGTACCGGGCAGGCACGTTCCACTTGTCCTTGGCATGGCTCACGAACAGGCTGAAAAGTTGCCTCTGGCTGCAAAAATGCTACAATATTACTGCAGAAGAATAATCGAATTCGTTTTATTATTACAAAGTTAAAGCTCCAGAAAGATGTATTTGTCAGTAATTATTTAGAAGCTTTATGAACGATGTAGAAGAAAAAAAGGGCCCATCTCCCCGCGAGGGGGACTCGAGTAAATGCGTCGCATAGGGGGTGGGTGTATTGCGTTAACGTTTAGTGTTTGGGGAGTTGGTGGTAGTGAATGCGTTGTATCAGCAGCTTCTTGACGTAGTTTGAATGAGTCAAGGATATAAGGCGCGTTCGTAGCCTTTCATTCTGTGTCGGTTTTGTGGCGCAGTGGTAAGAGCACCATGTACCTCGCGTTCCGCACACAGGTAGTGAATGTGTTGTACCAGCAGCTTCTTGACGTAGTTTGAATGAGTCAAGGATATAAGGCGCGTTCGTAGCCTTCCATTCTGTGTCGGCTTTGTGGCGCAGTCGGTAGAGCACCATGTACCTTGCGTTCCGCCCGCAGGGTCGTGGGATCGAAACCAGGCGCCGATAAGTATTATTTTTTTATATAGTGTAGGGGGAGGGGTGCGGACCTGTTGTCGAGAGCGAGGAGGGTAGCGTGATGCGGGAGAGGAGGAGTGGGGGAGAGGGCGCACCTGGAACGGCTGTTGCGTACGCCGAGGCGCGCCGACAACGCCGGGTGACATCGAGAGTTAAAAAAATGCTCTGCATTTAAAAAAATGTTACCTTGCTGGCTTCGAGACGAAAAAAAAGCCATATCGCTAGCTGAGCCAAGTAGGCGAGGAACGTCGCTAGCAGCAATGGCGCCACCCACGGCGGAGTGCGATTGCAGCGCCATATTTCCCTCTAGTATATATCAGTATGAAACTCTATGGTTCAGCTAGCTATCTTTGAAAAAGTGTAGATAACCGTGATGAAATGTACAATATGTTCATTCTTGGAAAAGGACGTCGAAATAAAGTTTGTTTTTGCAGCTTCCCTTTTCACCTTTGTTCCGGCAGTTGTCATAACGTCTAGTTTTATGCTCATATATATATATACACGCACATATATACAGAGGTCCTTGCGCCAATACCATGATCGTGATCATAATCGTCACGGACATTGCCGCTACAATCCTCGCCTACACATCGCTGAAGTGTTTCCTTTTTGCCCCGCGTTTCAACGAAGGCACTGCCACAGACATGGGATACCCACAACTGTCGCCCTCCGGACGAAGGAGCCTCCAGGGCCTGGCTGTCGTCTTGATGGCGTTGGAGTTTATCCTGGCTAACGGTATCCTGCATTTCTTCTTCGCAATACTTTCGAGGACGCTCCGATATAGGCTGTATGAATCATTTTATCGACCCTCTTATACGCAGTTTTCTACGGAATACTCCAATTTTGGTTAAAAGACACTCATCGGTGATATTGAGTGATAATTTAAGCCCCGACAAGGGTGCATAACGTTCAGAGTATTTAATATGTGTAATGAGTTGTAGAGTGCGGGCAGATGTACAGTTGCTCCACAAGAAAACAGAATAACTGCATCTTAGCATATCGACATCGCGGCGGATATGTAAAATGACAGTCGGACAAGATCGATTCTTTTTTTCTGATCTACCGAAAAAGGAGGCAACGGGCCGTACACGCAACGCAAGACCATCTGAGGGGCCGAAGCTAGTTGCTATTTGTATTATATTACAGTGTTTCATTACCTATGCAGTGATTCACGTTCTTTCTTGGCAGATAATTGTAGTGACCACAAAACCGGTAAGAAAAACTACACAAAATAAAACCGGCGTGGTGAAATGTAAATGTGGAGGGCTAACTAATGATAGATAGTAGTAGTAAAGAAAGCCGAGCTAGCTGGTAGGGTTGCATACATCGAACAGCGCTAGCAAGGGTTAGTTGATAGTGAGCGCTTGTTTCGTCTTTCTTTCTCTGTCCCTGTGCTGCAAACGCTGTTCGAAGGATATAAAGTAGTTCGTATGTGTCACTTGCCGCCACGCAATACATTCTGTCTCAGCGCTCGCTTATAGGGCGCAAACTTGCAGTCTTTCTCTCGAAGATTCTTAAATGTAGAACTCGAATCAGCTCAGAGTGCTGTGTTCAGGACGGCGGTAAAATTCAGCAGCATTGGAAAAATAGTTCCGGTCAAGACGTTTGATACCATACTTGAGAAGCAGGGATGTGTTTGCGGAGGGTGTAAGAAGGGCACACGAAGACGCACACCAAAAATAGGCAGCACTTACCAATCGTGTAGTCTATACTACGGCGTCATGCATCGAGAGAGAGAAGTAAGTTGCCGAATGTAAAGGGGACAGGTGCATTTTGCATGTATAAATGCCGATGTTCCGCGAAACCTTAGTGGCTGAAGAGTTAGAGTGGGGTGATGGTAAGTATTGGGCACAGGGTGAAAAGTTTGTATCTTTCACCTTTCAGCGTCACCCGTGGCAGTAGTTCCAAGTTTTATTTTTCGGGATAGAATCGTATTTTTGTTTTCTTTGAATTCCCACCCTTCGCATCACCCCACTGCTTAAAAGCTTGAAGAAGAAAAATAAGCAAAAGTACTTTTTTTTTCAGTCTTCAAGGCAAAACTGCCGAAAGGAAGGCAAAGGGTGTGGGAACCCCTGACACAGGCGAACCCCCCCCCCCTTAAAAATAACAAGACTCAAAAATAAAAAAAAAGGAAACATTGTAGAAATTAACGTTCTTGGGTTAAGAAAACCTGTGAGCTTTTTTATTTTATTTATTGATACTGCAATCCCCATTACAGGGATTTTAGCAGGGTGGTTACAGACTTATTTTTTACAATGTTTTGGTCCGAAACTAGCGCATGACCTTCACACCTTCGACATATAGGTAGGCATTGAGGATGCACCCACTTTCCTCCGTTCATCTCACAACAGTTTGCTCCTGACTTGATCTTACTTTTAGAGCAGAAACGGTGGAAATGTAGAAAAACGAGGAGCAGAAGGTCACCGTGTTACAGAAGAGAGTTTATCCGAGAATGTGCACAGTCCTGTGAATGCGTGTGAGTGGCGACTAAACCTCGAGGCATGCAGCCGACGTGAGCCTCAGGGTTTTCAACGTCGCTTAAAGAAATCGTGATCGGTTATGGAGTTTGAATGTTTGAATGCGCTGGAGTTCGGAGTTCCTTTAAAGGACTTGAGTGCGGGATCGTGGCGAACGAGTCGATTTGACTCCCGTAAAACAAAAATGGATAATGAGCATGAATAAGTGCGCATGAGACGTCTTTGCTGTTTGTTATATTTGCACTGTTATGAGGATGCAGGATTAATTATTTCCCGCCTCATTAGTTTACCTTTCGCACAAAGCGAAACCTGGCGTTCCATTGCAGCGCTACTGGAAGACGAGATGGCCGCGCTGTCATCAGGATCGACGTGGAAGGAACCCGAAAAAAGAAACAGTGAGTTTAAAGCATTGTCAGCTAATAGATGTAGTACGCGAAACACGTGTAAAAATTACCAGACAGCTTGGTTGTACCAACCCCGGATTACCGTGAACAGGACATTCAACGGCCTCAAGGAGGAGCCGTGAAGCCACCCTGTACACGTTTCTGAAAAATTATTCCTCTTTATGCATTCAGCCCTTTTATTTGTGCATCTATCAAACCATATTTTGTAGTCAGCGCCGTCTTTGTGTCTTTCTTGCCGTCGTGTATCCGGTTGCGCTGTTTTCCAGTTCAAGAATACCAACTTACGCACGCTTCGACTCGCAGGCGCTTTGTTATTGCGTGAGCATTAGATTGGGAATTTTGTCAACAACTTGCGCGGATTATTCGCGAAGACAGCGCAACAGAAGCACAGAGCACGGGAGTGAACATGCGGACAGGGACTTCAAGCGGAACCTCGAGCCGACGCGGCATCGGCTGCGGCGGCGCTGCGTTCCCATCCCTGTCTATGCCCGACCGCTACAACTTGTGCAGCCTCCCAAATTTTTAATAATATATCGGGAGCGACGACCGTCGGCATATCAACGTCGCAACACGGTGTTCACTGATAAAACAGTCGAGAATATGTGATTGCGCATAGAACTATCTGTTGTGGGAGTGTCGTCTGCTCTGCTGTTCTCCCCAGGGCAACATACACCACGTTTTTTTTCTTATCTTGCAAAGTCTTGTCGCTACTGCCAAAGGTAGATAAGACCGTAGGGCACAAGTTTTATTTTTATCAGCTTTGTTATTTATCGCATTATAGTGCGCAGCGGCCTAAGGCCATTCCAGCTATAAAACGGTCCTGTTCTACTTTTATATACCTTTTCCGTGACATTCCTCGCGCTGCGCGGGGCAAGTGATAGAAAAAGAAAATCAAACGCGCATTTTATATGGGCATGCGCATCAAATAACCACGGTTTCTCGTGAACAAAGTTATTCAGTGCAGTAGCAGGGGGTGTACCACTCTCAAGGAAACAGCGTAGCAGACGACACTCATACAGACGATAGCCCTATGCGCGTGCGCATACTCTCGACTATTTCGCTGCTGAACTGTGTGATAAGCCGCTGACATACCGATCGGTCATCGCTCCCGCTATATTATAAAAATGTGGTAGGCTGTACGTGTTGTAAAGTGGAGAGTGACACGAGCCCAGAGCAGGGTAGGCGGCAAGAGAGAGTGGAATGGGAATGAGGGCGACGGAGTTCCGATACTGGTGGACAACAGAAGGAGCCAGTCGTACTGCCGAAGCGGGCAAACGTTACGGCTGAAGCAAGTAGAACGTAAAGCACGGTTGTCACGGCGTGCGAAGGGCGTGCGAGAAACACTGTGTTGCGGGAAGTTGGCTCTATAGCTGCGCCTCAACTTCGAGAAAAGGAGGAATGAGATCCTAACGCATTTTTAAAGCTCTCCTAACGAATTTTTAATTAATTTGTTTTGTCCACTCATTTACTCATTTCAGCTTGGTGGTCCAAGCGAGGCAACGCGAAGGAAGCCGGTAAGCGGGCCCATGGTAACAGTTATTTATTTCTTCAATTTGTAGCACGGAACGCAGGTTATGTGCTTACCTAATCTAACCTGGCATGTATTGAAATCTGGAGCATCGGTGCTGCAGCTTAAGAGTTTTGCTGCTGTAAGTGGGGAAAATAATGTGAGTGAGTGAGTGAGTGAGTGAGTGAGTGAGTGAGTGAGTGAGTGAGTGAGTGAGTGAGTGAGTGAGTGAGTGAGTGAGTGAGTGAGTGAGTGAGTGAGTGAGTGGAGGTTGCGGTATAGGGGAGGTTGCGGTTAGGGGGTCACTGAAGTACCGTTATCGATTTGCGCCATGTACGGGGATGAATCCTACATAGGTTTCAAGAGCCAACCGAGGCAAGCGATGGAAAAACCTTTATTGAACCCGGTTTTACGACGTCTTCTCCCGGCGTCATCGATGGGAGTGGTTCCCTATTCTTGAGACCCGTATGCCTCTCTCGCCTCTTGTCCCCTGGTAACCAGCTTGATTTGGTCTTCCAGAGTGGGGCTGCTCAGCAAGGTCTCCCTTCGCTCGGTGAGGGAGTGGGTAGTAGGGGAATGGTTGAGGAGTGGAGGGGTGTTTTTGGTAAAATCACAATCTCCGATTATTTGGCGGAGCATGCAGAGTTCTTTTTTACAAGAGGGGCAATTTCGGGTAATCAGAGCCACACGTCATCACTAGCATATAGCGACATAACGCAATACTACAAAGAACAAAGAAAGCGGTTCCCGGACCCACACAAGTCACTGAACAGAGACCAATCAATATAGAGACAGATAAAGGTTAGGTCCTTTCCACCCCCTATCCTTCAAAATAAGATGTTTTCTGAACGCAACCGAGGCAACATGTCCCTTGAAATGACCGGACTGCATCACTCACGATGTAAACGCATTATTCCTTAACTCAAAGTTTGAAGTAAAAAAAAACAGTTACAGGCAAAAAATTAATAACCTTCCCACGAAATTGCCCGCTACAACAAAACCGGGATAGTTAAACGGACCGCCAAATCGGGAATGTCGAAAAGGCAGTGTGACTGCCTGTCCGCCATATACGTCATGAGACAAGCACCAGACATGACGCCGCGCATAGTTCATTTGTTACGTCGCGCCGTGGGTCGTTTTCTTTCCCAAGTGTCACGTATCAACTAGGCCCCCTTCATTGTCTCTCACTGTATTAAAGACAATAGTCTTTCTTTGGCTACTTAAACGCAGAAATTTTGGTCTGTCTGTCTGTCGGTTTGTAACTCAATTCATACACCAGGCCAAAGTTAAACTCAAGCTGCGCAATAGTCTTATATACTCACAGCCATGTATAAATGTTTACGTTCGGTGTCAATGTTCACACTTGTAAAATTGTTCAACAAGAACCGAAGATTACGCAAATATAAGGCAGAAATTCAATACATAAGTGATATTTGCAGTGTTCCTTTATTTAAAAAATTATGCATGCTTGGTTTTTGCGATAGCAAATGAAATACTACATCAACGGCAGAAAACCGTCGCCTGCTGTTGCCAGCGCTACCTCTTGGCGGCATTTAAGAAATCAAATGGCAATAGGAACTAAACGTTCTACTAGATAGTACTCACGTTCCGCTTGGAACGCTCGTGGAGTAGGCTTAGAGTTTCATACTAATATACACTAGAGGGAAATCTCGCGCCACTGTCTAGGGGAGCGGCCTTCCGCGATCATTCAGTCATTTACAGGGCAGGCTCGTTCCACTTGTCCGTGGCATGGCTCATGAACAGGCTGAAAGGTTGACTCTGGCTGCAAAAAAGCAACAATATTACTGCAGAAGGTTCATAAAATTTGTTTTGTTATTATAAAATTAAACCATCAAAAGAATAATGCTGGTGATTCTATAGAATCTTCATGCACGATGAAAAAGAAAAAAAAAATGTTTTTGTTGTTTTTGGCTTCAAGACAAAAAAGAAGCTATATGGCTAGCTAGGCCAAGTAGGCGAGGAACGTCGCTAGCGGCAATGCCGCCGCCCCACGGGGGCCCGCGACTGCAGCGACAGATTTCCCTCCAGCATATATTAGTATGAAACTCTATGGGAGTAGGGCAACATCGTTCTGTAAACGTTGTAGTACGGTGCCTCAATTTACGCGCGTCTCCGCCGTACGGCAGCGCTGGCATCGAGGCACCCGGCTTGGAGCAGTCGAACGCGGTAAATTTAAATTGACTTGAGCAAATCTCTAGCGTGTTATCCTGGGAGGAACGAGACGGGAGAGGAAAAGCATTAGAGGTGAGCGGGAAAGAGAAGGGATGCATTTACCTGGCAGGGGCGCCCGTCGACTATCGTCTTTCGGCGACATTTCCAACGAAAACAGCAGATACGCGGCCATGTTTTCGTAAGAGGGACTTTGTAGCAGTGCTCTTTTCCTTATAGAGAGGGAAGAGCTATGTGTCTTGAGGAACCGCTGCCATGATTCGTTCGCGTCATTTCTTTTTCACACTGGGCCCCCGGCGGGAATTCCCACAGAGCCGAGCTTCGAACAAGAGCTGCCTCTGTGCGCCCTGGTGGTCTCAGCTGCCGGTAAGTGGACAGGACGAGTACGATGATTCCCATAGAATTATACGAAAATATCTCACCAATTCCTACAGAAACTCACTTGTGCTCAAGAATATGACGTATGTTAATGCCCTCCTGGCGACTTAGAGGGGCCATAAAGACAAAACACAAGTTTAGTTCATTCGAAAGATTGCCTCGTTAGTATCATACTGACACCACTTTTAACGCACACTTCGCTAAAATAAGCTATATAATTAAGAAAAAAGTGAAATGCCATGCCACCCACAAGCTCATTTCCAGCAACATAATCTATGATGTCTTACCAGCCTGCTCTGTGATTGGCGGAGGCCGGCGAAAGGAAACGCAAATTAGGCAGAGCTTATAAGCTTGCCGAATGAGCTATTTGCGCTTAAATTTCGACCACATTCTTTTTACAGCAGTAAGAACGGGGGGATAAACAGTGCATGTTAAGAAATCACACGCAAAACATAGAAGTATCGACGCGTACTGCTGTTGGTACTGAGCGCACTGTTTGTTTTAGCTGCAGCCTGCATAGTAGTCCGCCGCTTTCGAGCTGTCTTACACGCACTGGCCGATTGGCGTAAGCAACGTTGTCTTACGTGAATATTGTCAAGAATATTGTCGTGAATATTGCCTGTTTGTCAAGAATATTTCATGTTTGACGAAAAGATTACTTTCTAAAGTAACAAAAACAAGCCAGGTGCAAACACGTTGAAAAAAAAAAAAAAGCTATGGCAGACAACGGCCCGTGCATAGAGTTAATACTACTGACTGGCCCGTGCATGAGTACGGTAGCGCCATCTGGGAAGACTGACGGCAAGCAGCGCTGCAGCCGAATCACGCAGGGCAAAACGCATGATGTGGCGGGAGAATCAAACTTTTAACCTAAATTGATCAAATTCTCAGTGAATACGGCATCATTTACTGCCGGACAAGCGCTAGGGGCTCTATAAAACACGAAATCTTTCGAATAAAACAAACTTGTATTTTGTCCCTATGGCCCCTTTAAATTATTCCCTCAGGCCTTAACAATGACATATGCCACACAGGTGCAGTTAAGGTGCGGAAGATTTCAATTAAGATTTAGAAAGGCGTACCAAGGTGACGGTGGAGGCCCCGATTCTCACGGCGAAAGCGTGACCCATCGATTAGAACACAGCTGAAAGCAGCAAATTAGTCACTTTCTGTGCATTGCGTGACAGGTTATCTTCCACATTCGGGGGGCTAAATATTCATCCTTATTTCATTAGCACCAGAATTTTCCTACTGTTATGATGGCCAAATAAATTTAAAACGCCTGAAAAAGCGTGGTAGTGCTCCATTCTGTCAATCCCTTGTCCCGTTTAAGCGCTGTTGTTCAATTGTTAAATATCTGAAAGAAAACGTCTCGTCTGCACCGACACACCGACCTCCAGCCTTCATCATGTAAAGAACGCTGTAATGTTCGTTTATGTACCTTAGTTGTGACTATAATGCCGAACACTTGCTTTGTCCTAAACAAAGTTTACACGTACCAGCCGTGCCACCAGTGACAGTTGTCTGGAAAGGTCCTGCCCGTGGGTACTTCGTGTTCGCGCTGTTTGTCATGTCAGCAATGCGTTTCTTGCCGAAAAAAAGTGGTCTCCTTCTGCCACAAAAAGCCGTGCAGGCAAAGCTTGCTTGCGAATCCTTGGTGCGTTCACGAAGTCGAGGCTTTTGTGGGGGTCCCCATTTTATTTTTATTTTATTTCTTAAATTTTGTGAATAAAGGGCCAAGTTTTGCACGGCAGCGTAGTAGCAGCTACCTACCGTAGCGTTCATGAAGAACCGTGTGTCTTCCCCGTGCCCTTTCGTCGTGTGCTGTTTTGACGCCGTTTCCAATGAAGTTGCGGCCGCCCTATCTGGGGGTGTGCAGCCAGTTTGAAAGATGTTTGTGTGGCCGCCATGTAGCACCACATACATGGCTAATGCGCGGTTGGAAGGTGTCACTTGTATAGTTCCGAGGAATCTCAAACAATATTTTCCGTCGCGAACTCCAGCGAGTGACAATGCGAAAACCGGGCAAATAAGATAGCGGGAAAAACTTTCTATGTTTGCGAAAAAATAAAAAAATACATCCCCTAGTAGAAAGACGACCAACACTTCATGGCACGGATATTGATATGAACAATTCAAATGTTATTAATTAATATTCAACCAGTCAGTCCGTAAATATAAATTACGGCTTTAGCTAACGTCAAACTTTCCATCACCTGTGTGTAATTTCCCTTGGAATATTTAAAAAAATGAAGCATTTATAAGATTACCAATACGTTTTGTTAACAAATACGCAGGATTCGTGGGGTACAACATGCCGAATCTTCAAGTACCTTGCGTTAGCCAATACGTTTGCGTCTGCTGCGTTTTGTGTTAATACTAACTTGCGCTTGGCAGGCTATTCACGGCGTGCCGCAAAACATTCGAATCGTTGCGCATGCCCGCAATAAACCTGCATTCGCTCACGAGGCTTGAAAGTCACAGCTTAGTCACTTTTTTGACATTTTTCCGCAGTGTCGATATCAACACCCAAAGGCGTCAGAACGAAGAAAATGTTTTTCTTAAGTAAGTGTGACTCCGAAGGCCTCGTACTTTTTTTATCGTAAATAACTACCGCCCTGCCCAATAACCTGATTGGAAAAAAAGGCTGCTTTCTTTGAGGAAAACCAGTTTATTGTCACGGTGTATACTCGTGTAAGGGGAAATGCGTAGGTAAGTAGGAACAGCTTAGCATGCGGGGGAAAGAGAGCGAGAGAGACTCTAATAAGACGTGAAGCGAGCGTGTTCGTGGCCGGGGCTTTAGTCCAAAACAGCGCTGGTGCGACCGGATATGGTCCGCCCTGCACTCTACCCCGTAGCTCGTCTTCACCACAGCGCTCCAGAATGACTAATTGAAGTAACCATGTGTGCAAATGAGGCAAATGACGAAACCCAACATATGATTGGAATAAAAAAGGGCCCGTGCGCAGTGACAATGTGCAAAACGGGGGATGGCATTGCGCAATGCCATCCCCGCGCAAGGTCCCTTACATTGCGCAATGTCCCTGAATGAAATTGCGCAAAGTCCCTGAAATTGGTTATTGAGCATTGTGGTGAGGACGCCCTAGGAGGACTTAGAGTATAGCATGCCACGACTTTTTTTACCCGTCGCGGTGGCTCAGTGGCTAGGGAGTTGTGCTGTTTAGCCGAAGAACGTGAGTTTGATCGCTGCCGCGATGGCTGCTTTACAGATAGAGACGGAAAGCGGAAACGCCCGTGTGTCGAGATTTTGCGCATGTCAAACATCCCCAGGTGGTGAAAACTAATCCGGAGCCCACCACTACGGCGCGCCTTCTAACTCGGTAGTAGCTTCGGCGAGTTAAACCCCACACTATATCAATTATGATGATGATGGTTGGATGTTTATGGCGCAAGGCCAACTGGGGCAAAGAGCGCCAAAACAATAGTCATATATGAGGGGTGAGACCTTAAACAATAAGTAAAGTCAGCGAAAACAAAAGTAAAATCACAAAACGACAATGAGCATGGCTGGTGTATAGGGCCAGATTTCATTATGCGTGATAGGAAATGAGGTCAATATAAATTAATCATACCACGTTTGTGTAGAAGAAAATGGGCTTCTTCTCTGTTGATCGCACCGCCATACGGCTTCAGTGTACAGGAACATCGGGACTCCCGCCAGACAGTGGGAAAGTTTTTCCGACTGTGCGGGACGCCGGCAGAGAGAAACCTTGCTCATACATCGTTCCCGCTGTTGCGCGCAGGCTGCTACGTAGACAGCTGCGTGCCGCTGGTGTTCGAGTGCGGCCGAACGTCCGAGAACAGCAAGTCCGGCTTCGCCAAGTGCCGGAGCGCCCACAGCGCCTGCCTCGCCCAATGCGTCAGAAACCTCAACAGGATCAGCGCCGCTCTCCAGAAGTGACAACGCGCGGACGAACCGGAGTTGACGGCGACGAGCGGGGAACAAGAACCGCCGCCCACGGCGCCGTCGCCCTAGTGTCGCCAATCCACGCGGGGGGCTCGTTCTCTGCGTGCACGACTGCATGTCGTGTTCCCCGTTATCGTCAAAGCCCACTCCGTGAGGAGCAGGGCACCCCGCCGGCTGTTCTACAGAAAAGCTCGCCACCACTGAAGACACATTTGAATGTGTCGTCTTCGCCCACATTGCCGATGGCTCGATTGTTGGAAATAGAGCTGTCCCACATTGCCTAACTCTTGACGAGCACTATGTTCTTCACGTGAGCAGTGCGGGCTCAAGTAAAAAAAAAGACGTCGTTCTTATCGAATAAAAGCATATGAGACGCAATTTCGTAGCTTGTTTTTGGAACCTCGGATTTCTGTAAACCTTGGAGAAAAGAGCGTGGATGGCAATCCGCAGTGTGGGGGATAAGGATTCCCTCAATTTGGCGAGTGCCCGGCCATCAGCACTTAAGCTCATGAATGAAGATTTCTTCTCTTTTTCTGTCTTTTGGGCACTAATCGTTCATCTCTTTGTGAATAAGTCTACAAAGTCTGCAAAAAGAAGTTCACAAGTCGGCAGATATCCGGCAATATTCCCTCCTGCTCACGATTGGGAAGGTTTTCGTAAAATAGAAAGCCAAACAAGGTAAGAAACAAAGTCAGTAGGATTCGACACAGTCGGTGCCTTGTTTAAACCGACGCCACCAAGTCTTCAAACAAGCAATGCCGACAAGATACCAAACGGCACTGTGCATCATTGTCGTTTCGGATATTTTTCAATGGCGAAGCCTCTTAGTGGCTGAAGCTGTTGGCGTCTCCTGTCATTGTCGTCGTCATGTAGTTACGGTACTAAAACACTAGGAAGCTCGTTTACGCCTCCCGCTAAAACCTAACGCGGGCTAAAAAAACACCGGTGACACTCGTTTACGCCTCGCGCTAGAGAGCTCCGGGCTTCAAAGACAAGGCACTTTTACAGCAAAGCTCTATACCTCTACCCCCCAACGGTTTCATCTCCGTTGGCAAAAACGCCAAGGCGCCGAGAATACATTTATTCACTCCATGCTTCGCTCCCCCTCAGTTTTCATGTTAGTGGAGATGGCCCGGGATTTTCTGTCGTGTGAGCGCGGCTCGCTCCAGGTGCAGAGAGTTATCTCAGTTAATCCTGCTCACTCAGATTCGAGGGCACAAAGCGAGGGCACAAAAATGGGAGACGCGCTTGGTCCTTCTGAAGTAACCAAATGTTCAGTACTTTTCAATAGCATAATATGCTGGGGCACGGGGCCGAACTGCTCTGCGTGATTTTGAGTGCAAATACCATAGGTGAAGGTTGTACTTCTTGTGGGGGTGAGAGTATAAAAAACTAAACCCAGTTCCACTCAGTGAAAAATCTGCAGAAACAGCAAAGCTGTGGCTTTCTTGTGGCGGTTCGAACGCCAACGGCGCTCACCCAAAAACGGAAACAGCGTCGCCGCGCAAATTCAATATGTATACGGTTCGCGCAAAGGAATCGGGCACTAAACGTCAGCGCCAGGAGGCTTCATTCCACCTCCCTCCCCTAGCGGGAGGAAGGAAAACCAGCCCCGGCGAGACCACTGCGCCCTCTATCGGTGGGTCTGGGAACCGTTTTCTTTCTGCGAGGCGGGCTTAGGGTCTGGGAACCTGCTCCTAACCGTGCATGACGCATGACCTTCAGCAGACGGACTAGAAGATTCCACCTACAACAGCTCCGTTGTTAAAAATATGCTAGAATCAGCTAGAAGAGTACAAAGAGAGCGTTTGGCCTCTCCCCAAGACACTTTCCGTGTGCATGAAGCGCGAAAACTATCCTTCCGACTAAGCCCTCCAGGGAGCAAGGAAGTTAACTATCCGGCGTATCTATCACACAGTGCGCATTTTTTCTCTATTATTGACCAATTCTTTGTGTGGGCGTGCAAGGAATCGATTGTTCGATGACTTTTTCCCTACCGCGAAATTGTACCTGTGTCATTTTTCTTTGCAGTTAAGAGAAAGTGCACAAATAATGTTCAATGCGGAGCATTCTATGGCAATCTCCATCGTGATTGGACGATCTGCCCGGTCTGGCTTTTTTAAAGACGACAAAACTAAATCCACGACGCGCATGCTCGCTCGTAACGGCAGTACGCGCTCCTTCACATTCGCACCGTCTTTGAACATCCCATAGGCTGCGGCGCAATACCCTGCACCCGCGTCGCATGTACACGGGGCGGCAGTAGGCACTTCTTCACATTCTCCCCCAGTTTATGAAGCACTCACACAAAACCGGTCTCTAAGTGGAGGGTTGAAGGGAATATTTTTCCTTCGCAAAACCCTAATACGACTTGGTGGTTTCTCGTAAAATGGCTCTCGAAGACTTATCCCACACTTTGAGTTGTAGATTAATTTGCCTTGGCTCTACAAATGGCTATTTTGTGGTTCACTGAGTTGGTAGAGCGACGGCCCTCGGTAGGCGGGTATTTATGTTTCCACGACCGACCGAAACTAATTTTTATTAAGCTGCGAATTTTTAAGAAACCTATGTGCTTAATTTTAGAACGACGTCAATTTTTTTCTCCACCTTGAAGGTTTCTCCTAAGTTGGTTGTCTGAAATCAGTAAAGGTTTCTGAATGTAAAATAAAGCGGCCGATACACGATGCTAATGAAGATAAGTAATATTCAATACTGGAATATAGAATGTGCGGTAGGTTACAGCTGATACAAGACGTATGCGCATGAAATCTGAAGTAGTCGCGGGACCTAGCTGTCGCATTCCAAAGTCATCGACTTTTGCTTCACTACGCAACCGTCCGGCTTTCGCTGCCTTAATCATCGATACAGTGTTATTAATAGAGTGCACGCCAAGCCACATGCACGCTCTGTATCGTAGAATGAGATGTTTGCCTGGCTCGCAGCAAACATTTGTCCGCGCGGGATTATACGCACGTGCTTCACGACGCCTTATCATGAGCGGCACATCCACTACCGGGCAGTACGGCGAGCTTGGCTGCACAGTCCCCTAATCTTGCACAATTTATCACTCGCACTTCCATTATAGCCGCTGCTGCACTAACACTAAGAACTCTATAGCGCACATTGCGACATCACGCGACGAGTAAAGGCCTTCGGGGTGCCTCCCGCTTAGTTTACAGTTGTCAAACGAGCCCGCCGGTTATATTATTAGCACGTCGCGTGCGTTTAGTGTCATCCCGTCTGCCCGAGCAAGAGGGCGGTATTGCTGGCGTAGATCAAACTTCCACCCGCGAATTGGAGATCTTTATCTTTACCACTCTATAAGCTGTCAGTGTTGCGCAGCAGATTAAAACTCGGGCGCCAGCTGTCAGCTCGCCTGCCATTCGAGGGACGAATGAGTCGTAAATGTTTACAGCCAAAGGCGCCCCGGGGGACGCGCCTCGGCGCGTGCCAATTGGTTCTGGCCCGATATTCGGACACGCCGGGCGATGAGTTAGTTCCAAGCTGCCCCTGGTCGCCCTAATTCGCCCCATGACTGGCGAGATTACCTCAACTCTGCCTTTGAATTGCATCCATAAACTCAGAAAGCAGGCCTCGCGTCTTGCAGCGTGTCGTCTGGCCATCTTCGGAGTTGGCGCCTGCTCTGTCGACCAATATTGAGACGTACGCGTTCTCGGTTTTCCCCCGTGGTGCTATAAAATTGCCACGGAACGCTCCTCGCGCCATCTTCGCCAATCGATACGAGTACTACACAAGCAGAGTGACTGCATAGCGCGTAAATTTAGCGCCAGTAAACGTGGGTCAGAGAACGCGGGAGGTTCCACTACCGTTTCTCCTTCTTTACAGCGAAGCTGTGTAAGGCTACCCTCCAGCGGTGGCCGATGTCCGTCAGCCTACGCGTCGCGTCGACAAGGCAATATTTTTGTCTCCAGGTTGTCGCGAATGCTGTGTAGCTCTGAGTATTACGTAGATATATCTTGAAAAATTATATATAGTGAGTTTGGCTGTCAGGGCGACCGCATCATTACAGCGAGTTTCCTTTAATTGACATAATTAATTAGTTCACCATGAAGTTCCAAATGTTACAGACTTGCCGTCTGCTTTCAGTACATGGCCGTTGCGGAAAAAGTACGGTTAGATAAAGCAGCTGTGGCTCTTTTTTTATCAAAAAATATCCCGAAACAAATTAAGTGGCAATTAGCCGCTGAGACAACTCTAACAGTACGCCGAGTTTCATCTGGTTTTCGTAATAACGGGGTTCACACTAATGTTGTAAATCTTGCGGAATTCCCGCCTTGTGTCAACACATTGGCGTGTATACAGGAGCGAAACGGACAGCCCCACGTTTTTCGGCTAGAATAAAACCAGTTCTTTCAAGTTCCCCTCAGCTAAAAGTACTCTCAATTACAAATTACAAACAAACGTGTTTCGTCGTGCGCTTAGATACGTCGATAGAGGTAAAACGCACCATAGCTTCGCTGATCTATCTTTCTCACAGAGCAGAAGAGCTGATAATTTTTTAATGATGGAAGGGGTACTGGTGGTTGTACAAGCAGTGTTGTACGTCTTGACGCTTGCGCGTGTCCTTTCGCCGAGAATAAGAGGCGAGATCCCGAATCCGGCCCCACATTTTGTTTCCCACGCCAGTCAGGCGCGGTAATTGAACTCCGCTGTTCTTCGAAAGAAAAGTGCGTCGCTTCCCGCTGACCACGAAAAGAAAATACAAGTTTCGTTCATTCCAAAGATTTCCACGTCAGCGTGATGATCATGCCGACCGTAACGCAAGCGTAAATGGGTAAACTAACTAACCATCAAAACGAATGAAAAAGTTGGCGTTTCACCGGAGCTTTTTTTCACTGCCCCTGTAGCGTGGCAGGGACGCGGCCACCGAAACATTTACAACTAACATTTACCACTAACACTAACCACTAACATTCGTGTCACTAGTTTCGTTCTCATCTACTCAACTGAACGTATCTGAAGTGCACAGAATGTTTCGATTTTGGTGTGTGCAATGACGTCATTGATTGTATCGTGTATCGGGCTGTGCGAAGCGCCACAGGTTCAAGATTATACTGCTCAAACGGCCAAGCATAGAGACATACCCTCTTCCAAGCACTGTATATGTCCCCATGGTCAATGAATAGGGTTCAGTACTTCACTGTACCGGTGAAGCATGTTTGGTAATGCGCACGCCACGATACATGGCGCTACAAGGGGGTGTGGATCCAAGCACGGTTTTGAACTTCAATGGGCAGCGTAGCCAAGACGACGCCATGGATTCGCACCCGGCCCGCTAAGCGCGACGGGACAAGCCGCGAGAACTGGCGAGCATTTAAGCAGAGATTTCAAGCTTTTTCTGTTTGCATCACAGCCAAACGACAAGCATCAAACTGCGTCGTCGAAGGCGGCGCTCCTCTTATTGTTCCAGGGAAAGAGTTCGTCGATATATTCAACACACTGAGCTTCGAAGAAGGCGAGGACAGGGCCGACTATGCTAAAGGCACCAAGAAATTATCATTACTCTACGCTGCAGGCTAACGAAATGCACGAGTGGGTCGCATTTGAGAAAAAGAGTTCAGCCATTTAAACCTTTCCTGCGAGACTTCAAGAAACAGGCGTTAACTTTAGCTAGTTTCTTGATTTCATGGTCCAAGACCAAATTCTCTACCGAACCAACGATAGCAAGCTGCAGAGGGGCTGTGAGCTGATGTTGCAGACGACTGAGCACGGCTGTAGGAAAGCCGAAACATCAGTTTTACGCCAAGAAACGTACGCACTAGGTCAGAAGCAACTGTGCTTTCTGTTTCCCGCTGGTTGTCGAGCGTCCGAACGCCGGCAACACTGAACAGAGTACGAATCGCGGTGAGGGGGTGTTCGTGTTCCGCATGATAATTGAGGTGTGATTTTACGCGCTGCTTCAGTAATAGGCGGGCTGTTTGTCATGTTTGGTACCAGAGCGGCCTGGAGGTCTCTTTGGAAGTGAAATGTAGACAGAAAAAATGAATTACAGTCGAAACAGTAAAATTGCTGAGACGCGAATGAAGCGCAAGTGAGTTAAACGACACAACTCTGAATATGTTTGATTTGTGTTCCTGCAACCGAATCAACTTTTTTGTGTGACCAAAATAACTACAAACGTTTCAAAGGAAGTAAAAAATGTAAACGTATTGTTTGAATGATGCAACGGCACAATGCCATGAAGAGCAAGGGTTTGAATGCGGACTTGAGTTTGAAATGCTCTCTACTCTGAAAGGAGACGCCAGCATGCCTCAGCGAACGGTTACTGTCAGTAGTGTTTTATTTCGTTTCGACAAGGGGTCTTTCACTGCGTGCTCAACTTACCAGTGTTCACCTTGCATTTGCGCCACAATTCTGGTTTATGCAGGCTCGACTGTGGAACTTGAGGCGGAGCTTGCGCTAGGTTTATTAAGCTACGCATTAAGAATGGTCGGCACGTTTTCTGAAGCTCGGCTGACAGCGTAATCCTAAAAACGAGAAGTCAGATAAGGCTCCACAAACTAAGGGACCATTCTTTCAAGCTGACGGGGCAGGGAATCGTTGTCAGTTCTACGGCAGTTCTATGATACGCAACTTTTGACCACTTTTCAGCATCGCCAAGAGTTAAGTGATGTCCTTCTCTAGCAGTGCTTACTTCTGAGTGACCGTAATACATTCCAATGATTAGTCGCAGCAAAAAGAGATGGATACGTTTGCTGGGTGCACAAACATGCGGAGATATCTGTTCTTTAAAAAAGCAAAAATAAAGACAGTGCTCCTGACTTATTCTGGAGCACAAAACTGTTTACACATATACGAAGAGACGCGTTGCTATTACACTGAATAATGAAGCAGCTGCAATAGAAGCTAACTGGCGTACAAGCATTCATCAGAATGACCTAAAAAGGTTGTTCGTATATAAGTTCTCCAAAAGCGCTATAAAAGCGGCATCCAGGTGCACCTAATTTCCAGAACGACCACAGCCTTATATATCCGTAAAAAAACGGCGAAACCAAACCCATGTGCTCCTTACCACCCGGTCGTTTGATAATGAAGAAAAGAATAAAACGAGCCCGAACGAGAATGCTGGCAACGTTGACGGGGAGGGGAAATAGAACGGGGGTGCCTTTGAACGACACCTCGGCCGAATGAGGGCGTAGTTCTCCGTTTGTCGAACGCGTACCCTTCGCCTACATCCGGCGGCAACGTCAAGCTGAAGGAAGAAGGAGAGGGGAGACCTTGGAAGCAGAAGCCCGTCCAGTTCGGCCCCGGATGCAACTGCAAGGCTTTCTCACCGCCCCGCGCAAGGGGAATGTCAGGGAAGCCCGCCAAGTTTGGCGCGCAGCCCGGGCGACGCGACGCGACCGCCGGCTGTCGTCAGCCAGGAAGGGGGTTTCCTGCGCGGGGCGCCGTGCCAAGCGAACGAGCCGCCCTCGCAGGCGATACTGCCACATTTTTTGCGTTCTGGTCGGTTACAGCCAGCACCCCCTTCCCACACATGCGTGCACGTGTTGTGCTACCGAAATGGTATTATTGGCGTTCGCAGCAGCTGTTTAAAAGGCAATTGCACGCTGCTTTTGATTAGGTGAACGTGTGTCTTGCAGGCTCCCCTGCAGTCCGACAGATGGTCAACCTAAAAGCACGCGCTCACGATGGTAGCCAGTCATTGCCTTCTTTGCGATTGCTCTGTGACGATTACACTATGACGTTTCGCAGATGATAATGAGAATGATTCAGACTTGCTACGAGAACGGTGCATACCTGCTCAGGATGATGGGTGGAGCTGATATTTTGATTTTAATGGCGTGCTGACTGGCGAAAACGTTTTGCGTCAGTACAGTCAAGGCGAGCATTAATGCGGAGCTTTCTGTGGCCGAGTTTCCAGGAAGCTGCTGCTGCTGCTGATTGCATTTTTCCGGGTGACCCCTGGGATTTATCTTGCTCCAAATGACGCTGTCGTCCGCGAACCACCCCCGCGGCGCCAGGAAAGCGACTCACGGGAAGTGGGGAAGGGGGCAGTTACACCAGACCCGTCAGCCCTAAAAAGAAATAAAAATTTCTCATACCTTTCACCAAAGTAGTCGTTTCACCTCACATGCCGGGTGTTATAAATCTTCGCGGTTCATTTTCATTCACAGAGTGGAATGGCTCACGATCTTTTATACTTCTCAACCTCTACTCATCGTGTTCCGTATAAGCGACAGCCCGGAATAAAGCCCAAAAAATTAAAGCCCCTTCTTAAGAGAAATTTGATTAAAACGTGATACTGCATCAATCGTGGCGGAATGACGCAATCGGATAGACATCGGATTCATAACACGACAAACCTAGGTTCAATTCCGACCCCAGGAAGCATTTTTCTTTTTTTTTTGGCACTTGAAGTGCTCAGATTAAAATCATCATCATCAACGTTTTGTGAAACTAATTGTGTAAAGTCGGCTTTCCTGTAGGGTTATACGTACCGACATCAAACGCCATCAGGGAGGCAAAGAAAGCGTCTTCGCACTTCTCATAACATTCTACAAAACGTATCTCGTTCAAAATACCAAAATAAGCGCAACAAAGAAAGGAGAAAAAGACGCTAAGAGCTGACACCGCGTTGTCACGGATGTTGGGAAAAAGGACAAGCTGGTAGGGGTTGTGAGACTTCAACTCCCGTAACGCGAATGCCCGTTCGAATCCCCGTTTTGTAAGACGAGTGCACCAGAAAAAAAAAAAAATCGATGTCGTAAAACAAGCACCCTTCGTCGGATAAGGAAATCTGACTTTCGACGTAGTTGCCCCCAGCCAACTCCCGCCCTCCCCTCCTCACTGACTCCCCGATTTCATTCTTCTTAAGGCTGCTTTCACTTAATTTTATTGTTCGCGTGAGTGCGTGGTGCATTTACAATTCATCTTCATTCCCCCGTCTGCCTTCCCTTCAGTTTGTTCTTCACTTTCCAATACGTTTTTTTTTTTTTTTTTCTCCTTTCGCGGAGAGAAAACGAAGTGTCGCGGGAGAGGGAAGGCTCCCGGAGACCGGAACCGGAAATTGAAACGAGGAAGGAAACGGTGCGAGCAACCGAGTGGCCGAGGAGGGGGGCGGGGGTTGCGCCGCGGCGCGACATTTCACCAATCCTCCGACCGACGTGACATGAACGGCCGCTTCACGGCTGCCCCGTGTGAGGTCGCTGCCGCAAGGCGGCTTGGGCTCTGGCGTTATCGTCACGTACGGATCAGTCGTTGCCGTTGTATTGGTTCGGTGGTTCGTGTATTCGTTTCCTCCGGCTTTCTGCGGCTGCGCGAAACGTCGTGTAATGTCCGGTGTCACGTCATGACGCGAAGTGGAAGCAGGAAAATGCAGCAGGCGCAGAATTTGTCTACTTGAATTTCTTCTGAATGGCGATTCATTGTGGGATCTTTTTCTGAGAGGTCACAGCAGTCAATCAATGTTAGTTTGCGATCATAGTTTTCAAGCTAAAGTTATAAGGCGGGTTTATATTTAAAGTCTTGTCTTTTTGCGCCTGTTATGATGTTATCGCGATTTCGCTGGTTTCTTTTACAGTCTGACCCCAATTCTAGATTACCCTACCTACTACTGTCAGACCCACGCCTATTAAAGCTACCAACTTACTCACGGTAGGCAATACTCTATTGCCTCTGCTCTGCATTTTTATGACTCTCTTTCTCCGGATCCATTTTTTATTGTCTGCTCACCTAAGCATACAAAAAAATTGCCCCCATCTCCCCGTGAGGGAACCCTGGTGTGATGCGGCGCATGCATACGCGAAATGAGAGAGTACACGTGTTTCAGCGACCACCACCCAGCTCTTTATTACATTTAAGAATGATGACTTTATGGTCAGTAAAGTGCACAGTGAGCGGTTGCCGCAGCAGTGGTCGAATCTTGGTTTCATCGTCGATGTTCGAGAAGAACGAGAGCGAGCGCTGACTGAACCGCCGTGGAGCGATACCCGCTTTATATTCACAGCGCTTGAAGGAGAGGAGACCGCGAGAGAGAGTCGCGCATGCGCGCACATGCGCACCGGAGCAGCTGTTAACGCAGCGTTAACGCAGCGAAGCGCGCGCCAACCAAGCGCGCCAGCTGTCGTTATGCTAATGCGCCGGAGTGAGAGTGTTGCGCACAGCTGTGGGAGAGACGAACGGAGGAGAGTCGCGTATGCGCAGGTGGCGTGCGGACGGACGCCGACGACGCAGGAGGGACATGCCCCAGAGCAAGAGATGCGCCGCATCTAAAAGTGCAGGCGTACGGGCCAGAGAAATTCCTATTAACAAGAGCGCATGACGTAAACATTTCAAAACCCATCATTCCTTCACACAGAACAGTACTAAACAGCTCCGACTAAATATTCCTGAATATGTGGGTGCGCAGGGCAGTTGGGGAGGTTGTGGCGATCGATTACAGCAAAGAAATAAAGAAAGAAATACTCTTACCGTTGTGATCACGCGAAATTTGCAAAATAGGTTATTTCGTTCGAATGAAAAGCTTCACAGAGCCTTCATAGCTATCCAGTAATCTCCATTACTGTTTTAAAACGGTACATGCGCTATGTCTCCCCCTCTCTTCGTAGCAGCTGGGTTTTCCCGCCCAGTGATCACGGAGCGTTTAATAGCTTCCCGGCAGTGCACAGCACTGCCCTCACGCACCCCCCGAACGCTGTATACACTTGCTGTGCGCTTTTTTTTTTTTCAACGTTCACTAACGTACGTCCTTTCTGAAGAACTAAAGTCTGGGAGAAACTTGGTTCAGCCTGACTTTCTTTGCAGTGCCCACAAAGGCCGCCTGCAGATGCGGCGCTGTTCGTAACTTCTTTCGTTTTTTTTTTAACGCGAGCGAAGGGCGGAGATGTAAGACAACGCGGAAGAAAGGGAGTTCAGTACCGTGCGGGTCGAGGCCGGACAGTACCCGTTTTCCCCCCCAACTTTGCGCGTATATTAGGGCACAAGGAACGACAGGTTTCCTAGGCGGTACAGTCCCCCACTGTGCAGGCGTTCCACCTCGCCTGTCTCTCGAACTTCCGCAATCGGGAAGGTCCCTGCTGGCCGCACGTTTAACCGGAATCCCTCAACGGACCGAGTTTCCCGCCAACTCTCTCTCTCTCTGTTTGTTTCCCGTCTATCTTTCGCCCTCAAATCCGGGTCGTATCGCCGACATCGACATCTTTATTGGCGCCGTTTGAGCGCCGCGGTTTTTATTAGCGCCGCCGATCTGTGACTGCTTTACAGATGGCCCCCGCGCAAATCCTCTTTGCAATCTTTGGGATGCTTTTCGCGTCCGTTCCAACGCGAGCAAGCGATATCCCTCTCTCCCTTCTCCTCACCCGTGGGTCAACTGCGAGAAGTTGGGCGAAGCCTCGTCGTGTGGAGCACACTTTTGGATTCGTAGCTTTTTCACCCAGCTTTGTTCAGAATGTCCTTCAGGGTGTATTTTTAAGCGGACTAAGTTCGCCTTCAAACTCGCCACTCCCCGACCGGCCGGGATCCGGAAATTCGCCGTGTTCGAATCTGCATTTTTTTTTGCGGGTTGCACCAAATGGCGGAAATTTTTGTTTCGCGGGGAGTCAGCGCACTGTTTCTGTTGCTCCAATATGTACGTGGTAACGAATAAGAAAGTGATACAGTTCCTCAAGGCCAGATCTTTGTAATAGTCCATCGATGGTAAAACTGCCATCGAAAAGATAGGAAGAGCGATATTTTGCACTTTTAACGAAAGAAGCGTTGGTACGTATAAAATAAATAACTTGATTCTTTTTTTGCGCGCGTCATTTTAAATCTTTGTATAGCGACTGAGATATAACTTTGGATAAGTTCCGCCTCAGTAGCTTGGTGGCTAAGGCGTTGCGATACACAGCACGACACTGGGGGATTGACTTCCGGACGTGGCTGCTGTTCTTTTAGAAGAAGCGAGAAACAACGTATATGCGATTACACTTCACTTAAAATTCCGAATGCAGTCCAGATCAACCTTTAGCTCCCCATCGTACGACGCACCTCGCAGGGCCGTATTCTGAGTGCCTCCTCAACTCCGTTTGTCCCTCCACTCGGGTGAGGGGAGGATTCCGCAATGTTTATGCATAGGGAAATCGATTTCAAGGCTATCCTCCTCTATAGGCTCAAGTGGAGGAAGTATTCAGAATACCAGGGGTAGAGCGTATGTCGCTGCGACGCGACGCTTTAGAATGCCCTTGAAATCTGAAAGCAGATTCCGCCACAGATAGTTATGCCTGAAACCAACATCATCATTGTTAAGTTTATCCAGGAGATGTCAGATCTCAAACGGTCCAACGCCTTCGCCAATGAAGTTGACAGCTGTCTGATTTCCTTTCATTTTGGGTTGCTCCCAAAGAAGAACAAGGCTGCGTAATTTTGGACTGCTTCGATAGCCTGATTGATTGATTGATTGATTGATTGATTGATTGATTGATTGATTGATTGATTGATTGATTGATTGATTGATTGATTGATTGATTGATTGATTGATTGATTGATTGATTGATTGATTGATTGATTGATTGATTGAAAGTTCCGAAGCTACAAGTGGGCTATAAGGTGCGCCGTAGTAGAGGGCTCCGGATTAATTGTGACCGCCCAAGGATATTTAACGTGCTCAAAAACCTCGGCGCACGGGCGATTTTGCTTTTCGCTCCATCAGGAAAACAGCCAGCGTGGCCGGAACAGAACCTGCGTCCTTGGTCTTAGTAGCACGCCTTAGCTTCTGAGCCACCGCGGCGGGTAACGCTCACGGCCTGCCGGAGCGCATTGTGCAGGTCGCCTTCTGACTTGACCTGCACGTCGCTTTCAGGCTTGCAACACCGAATTCCTTGCAGAGGGGATTGTGCTGGTAATGGACGGCTGAATTTTATCTCTCTCTTTCATGTTTTTAGCGAGGCCGCTAAAGTTGTTAATGTTGGTTATTTGCAGCAGTCGTTCCAAGAGCTAGAATACCGTATTTGTATTCTATTTTTAGAAATGACGAAAAAACACGCTACCAGAATTTTAAAGAAGCTGCGGAAACTCCACAGCAGTTTAAAAAGAATGTTGTAAGGAGAAGTAACGGGAGAGCGGGCAGGGAAAATTTGCTTTCATCTCGATGCGCCATGCGGAGTCAGGAGGATTGATGCTAGTTACGTGGCGCGCATTTTGAAATGGGGCCTTATTTCCGGAACATAACCCTCGGGCGCTATTAGATATGTATCACGCTGGGAGACATTCCTCTGACAGTGGCTTCCACTTTGCGGTATCCCTGACCTTTCTCAAAAATATCCCTCAAAACAGGCCCCATTCACTTGAACCCGCTGCGGGAGTTGGTCAGCCGTTTAGATCGCGAGTTCATTCGCGAATGGATGCACGACTTCCCAGCGATGAAACGACTCGCCCTGTGAAGGCGCACGCTGAACCTGAATCAAGATCCCCTCCGAGATCCACTTGGAAAGAGATCGTCTCGCTCAGTTTGGACGCAGAAATCAAAAAAAGTGTGAATGCAATTTTTACTCAGTCCCCGCACGTCCCCAAAAGGGTGATGAATGGGCGTCACCTCCCCGGAGTACTCAGTCAATCAAATCAATCAAAAAATCTTTATTCCAGAAACAAACTGGAAGGGCTCCCAGGGCTAAAAGCTGCGTTACGCAGCTTGACGGGGCCCCAGAGGCCATTACAAGATATGTAGGCGACACTGGACAATGATGTATCCTGGAACACAGCAATTAATATTGACGCTGCAGTTGAACCAAACACTTACATTGTAACAATACAAAATTTGTTGACACCAATAAAAATTTTACATACACACGATCTATTTGTACAAACACGATAACACAGGTCTGAGTATATATCTACTTAGTAACTAGTAACTTAGCACAGGTGTGAGTAACTAAAAATGCGAATGACGTGGGATGCCCTACTCTCGTTAATGCTCTACGTGGCCTCTACTGGTTGGGAACCGAGAGGTGTCGCCAGTCTCACGCAGCTTTGCTTCAGTATTTCACAAGCTCTCACAGCTCTGCAAATGAATACTGACTGATTTTATAAACCAGGCCTTACCGCTTACCACGGCGGTTTCCGCAAGCTCGCCGATAATTACACATAACTTTAAGCCAGTGAACGCCTTCGTAAATACGAAGGAAAGTTTGACATCCACCTAAATACAGCTGTACGGCTAGAAAAAATAGCTGCACAGCTTTCTGAGAAACTTTGAAGTTGAAGAAAAGTTGGTCCTAGCCCTTGGAGATTTCGACTAAATTTTGGTCGATTCAGGGAAACTCATCGGAGAACATTCCTATGACACTTACTAATCCATAACCCACGGGCTTAAAAAGCATCGTGGACTAATTCGAAAAGGTTTAAAAATACATAGAATTGTTCCTATTTGTCTGTTTTCTTTGTCTCGAAATACACCACTTCTACAATGAAGCAACGAATAAGCAATAAACGCATTTTGGTTTATCTACTTCTCGCTAGATGGCTCTAGCTATCTAGCTAAAAAAATACAAAAACCTCGCACTCGCTAGATGGCTCTAGCTATCTAGCGAGTGCGAGGTTTTTGTATTTTTTTCAGTAAAGAAGTCACGTATTGCTAAAATAAGCAAACTAGGCCGTTCTAAACATTCGTATGTATTTGTAAAACTTTTCGTATTCGTGAGCGATGGTTTTCAAACACGTGGGAATGGGGAGTCTCATAGAATGCTAACAAGTGCGTCCCCCTTAAAGCCTTCGTAAACGCAAGCGTGGTTGCTACACATATGCCTGTTCGCCAAAACCGGTACCGAAATACCGATACAAAATACCCATACTGCAATGGACCAACAAACAAAGAATTGCGGTGGTTCAGCTTTGGTTAATCCTAGTTGATAACGAAAGTTTCACTGCCCTGGCTAGGCCCATTGTCGAGGTGTGGTCAAGGTGTGTTTTCGCAATGATATACAGACATGTCTGCTGTGAATTCACTGCTTACTAGTCATCGTTTTTCGGTTCACGGCGTTTTTTAAGCTTCGCCGCGGCCCGAGAGAACACAGCTGGATGTTCGTCTTCCTCCATCGCACACAGCTGTGCGCCACATGTGGCCTCCTGGCCTTTCTTTGTGGCGTGCGCTTGTAGCTGCGGCGGCGGCATCCTCGCATTCCTCCGCCAGGTGGCGGCACGGATTCCGCGCACGTCTCCGTTCCATCCTTGCCTATATCTCCCTTAATATAATATCCAAATATAATAGATTCATCATCATCATCATCACCAGCCTATCTACGCCCACTGCAGGGCAAAGGCCTCTCACATTTTTCTCCAATTACCCCGGTCCTGTGCGAACTGCGGCCAATTTATCCCGACAAACTTCTTGATATCATCTCCCCATCTAACTTTCTGCCTCCCCCTGCCACGCTTGCCTTCTCTAGGGATCCAGTCTGTTGCCCTTAATGACCAACGGTTATCTTGCCTTCGAATTACATGCCCTGCCTACGTCCATTTCTTCTTCTTAATTTCTACTAATATGTCCTTAACAGGCGTTTGTTCCCTGACCCACTCCGCTCTCTTCTTGTCCCTTAATGTTACACCTATCATCTTCCGCTCCATTGCTCGCTGAGTCGTTCTCAATTTAAGTTGAACCCTCTTAGTGAGCCTCCAAGTTTCTGCCCTGTAGGTGAGTACCGGTAAGATGCAGCTGTCATACACTTTCTTCTTCAGGGACAATGGCTGCCATTCATTATCCGAGAATGTCTGCCGTATGCACTCCACCCAATTCTTATCCTTCTGATTATCTCTGACTCGTGGTTGGGATCCGGGGTCACAACTTGGCCTAAGTAGATATATTCGCTCACCACTTCCACTGCCTCACCACCTATCTCAAACAGATATAAACAAAAAAAACAGATATAATAGATTGTTAGATATCTAATAATGCAAATATCTCTCCCCGCCATCATGCCGCTGCTCCGCGCCGGGCGCTCCGCCAGGTGGCGACACAGGCCCCACGCACGTCTCTGTTTCCTCCTCGCCTACCTCTCGCAAGACGGGTTGCAAGCTGGGCTAATTCAAAAAACATACCCTTGGAGGAAACCAGCGCGAACATAAACAAAGACAAAGGAAGTGGAACAGAAGTTATATCAACGTGTGTTTGAGAAAGTCTAAATTGTGATTAAAGGGCCCACCATCATTCTATCTTTCTTCACATTGCACTAAACGCCGCGGATGTAAACCTAATTTTCCTGCCACTCACATTTTATTTAGGCACCGTGAACAAACACCGCGCGATATTATGGAATCGTTCCACATAGCAGGAAGAGTGACAAGTATGTCAGCCAAGCAAGCGTTCATCCCAAAGAGATTGCATATCTGCGTGGGGCTTGAAGGTAGCCAGTGTATATCTAGTTGTCTTCTCACCGTGGCTTTTGTAAACTTGTTTTGCACATGCGCGGTGTTTTTAAATGCAGAGCATTTCTTTAACTCACGATGTCACCCGGCGCTGTCGGCGTTGGCGTGCCTCGGCGTCCGCAACAGCCGTTCCAGGTGCGCCATCTCCCCCACTCCTCCTCTCCCGCATTACGCTACCCTCCTCGTTCTCAACAACAGGTCCGCACTTCTCCCCCTACACTATATAAAAAAATAATACTTACCGGCGCCTGGTTTCGATCCCACGACCCTGCGGGCGGAACGCAAGGTACATGGTGCTCTACCCACTGCGCCACAAAACCGACACAGATTCAAAGGCTACGAACGCGCCTTATATCCTTGACTCATTCAAACTACGTCAAGAAGCTGCTGATACAACGCATTCACTACCTGTGGGCGGAACCCGAGGTACATGGTGCTTTTCCCACTGCGCCACAAAACCGACACAGAATGAAAGGCTACGAACGCGCCTTATATCCTTGACTCATTCAAACTACGTCAAGAAGCTGCTGATACAACGCATTCACTACCACCAACTCCCCAAACACTAAACGTTAACGCAATACACCCACCCCCTATGCGACGCATTTACTCGAGTCCCCCTCGCGGGGAGATGGACCCTTTTTTTTGTTGTTTTGGGTGAGTGTTTATATTCACCCTTCTTAATATTAAACTTTGGTTTTCAAACCACCGACTGTCCTTGCGTTCCACTTCCTTTGTCTTCGCGTTGGTTTAATCCAAGAATGAGACTCTCTCTGCCCAGCCACCTATCCCACCCCGCCATCGAGTCGCTGCTCCTTGCTGGGTGCTTGTGCAAGCGGGTGTGGTTTGACCTTTAACTCTCAAGGTCATAACTGGCCATTCCGCGAAGAGCTCCCGAGCTAGCGTAGTGCAGCTTTCGCTACAAAAAAATGGAGCGACAGCCATGCAACGCTGCTGCTAAAGCGAGCAAGGCAAGGCTGGCATAGTGTGCGAGGAACACGCGAGAACGCCGTCGGGTGGGGTTCTAAAGTCGTCGGCATCGGGCGAGCCTCCGGTTCGGGATCGAAAAGGATGAGATGCTCACTCTATCTTAAAGACCCATCAATGGATTTTCCGTTAGTTCCAGTATACTATGCGCCTGCTTATTCTCCGCACTCTGTCATGAGTGCAGAGATCTCCCGATCCCGAAATTGCGACGACCCCCTTCCGTCATCAAGGGGATTGTTATCTCCATCATCATCGTTAGCGCTCACCCGAGAAGGACCCGCTTTTTGTTACCGCGAGGAGCGGGTCGTGACGATGAGTTGTAAAGTGGTACGTACGTACGGACAAAGTTCTGCTACGTCATATTCCACTATAAAAAATGACTGCATTCCAGTTGAACGCTTCTATCGTGGGTGCGTGTGGTAAGTAGCCGCAACGGACTAGAAAACTCGTTTTTCCTCTCTATTTTCTGGCTCTCCATACGTTACGAATATAAATGTCCATCCGCGCGTCGGATAAATGGTGCACACACTCAAGCGCCACGAACGCCCCCATCCCGTGCGTGGCCCCTGTCCGAAATGACCGTAATTAGGGGCTTGGCCTAACCAGATTATTTGGAACGCGCATCCGTGAACTTGTTTCTATTGCCTCGGCCTTCGCCACTGGCTCATTCCTTCCCTCTTGTCATGGCCGAAGCAACACCACCGAGAGAAGGGGAATTGGCCAGGAAGTGGTTCCAGGCGCCTCACACCTGTCGATGAAATAATTTACCTGGGCTTCTCTGTCCCCGCCGTAGTGTTGTTTTATAAGTGTTTTTAACTTAGCTACCCGCGTAGATAGAGCGGCCAAGTGAATGATGACCCCATATCGAGGCCTTTTTGCCTAGGGGGCGTTGGCCGTAGCGGTCTCCTCCCCATTTCCCATTCGTGTGGTCGACGAGGCGTGATAGCCAGGCTGGCGTCTGGTTCGGATATATCGCGTCCGCCGAGCGCGCCGGACGCGCTTTTGTTGTACTTTGCAGTCTGAGCCTAATTTTGTCCCGAGTCTTGGCTCTTCTGGAAGCTTGTTGGCGATTTGGGGCCCTTAGTGATTTTCTTAGCTTTTTTTTCTTACTAATTTTGAGTGCAGTTCGAGAGGTCGGCTGTCTGAGGCTGTCGAAGACTTGGTTCTGGCTATATTAGGATGGTTGCTCTTAAGCGATAAGGATGCCGTATCTAATATGTGCCCTTGTCGCGTGAATCACCACTGAGCCTAGGTCATTTGAAAAAAAATCTGTCTAACATTAAAGTTGACTATCTGGATGTTGCTTAAAGGAAGGGTTGCTTGTGACTGGCCCAAGTTATGCAGAATGTTATTTTATGCGTTATCTCTTTTCATCGTGGATATATTTTCGTGTTTAAACACAAAAGTGTTTTATTCGCGGATGCACAAACATTTGAATGAAGTGACGACTAGGCAACTTAGCAAGTGGCCTGTAAAGGGTGCACCCCTGCACACAGGGTCTTCTTGTGGAGAAACAACCTTTAGAACCAAAGAGTACGTATACTTGGGGTTGTTCGTTTTCTGGTTTTATATTTTAACACGCACGTGTTTTATGCCGGGGTTACACCAAGATTTCACTGACGTCATGTGCGTCCCGGAAATGACGCCACCAAGCTCACCAAGCCCACCCACAACACAGCCGCCAACCCGCAAATCATGCTCAGCTTCAGATTTCGCTGCACATTTCACTTTCGTGTTTTAGCGAATCCTATGACAGAGGAATCAACCACAATTTTCTAAAGAAGTTTAGTTGATAGTAGCGCTCCGTCCAGTTGTATTTGTTCCTCCTGATTCTTCGCGTTTCATTTCACCATGAACCCTTACCAACTCGCCCACCTTTCTTTGTTACTTCATTTGAAACAATTTTTGGTGAGATTTAAAAGATTGCCTAGTGAAGCTGGTAGGCTTTTGCATGTTGCTGAGCAATTAGGCTGCGCAGCACAAGAACCAGAAGCGATAACATAAGGCTAGGACCTATGCTCTCTAGGATTGTTGTCACTGGGAGTAAACGTGAAGGAGTCAGTATTAAGGAGATAAGCTGCTCTTGAAACATCATGCACACAATTCCCTCGTGCTTCCTGGTAACAGCGGTCAATATTGATCTTTGGCGCTCGTTTAACTATAAGTCGCAATGAAGGACTCGTTGAATGACGATCGAAAGGAAACCCAAAATGCGTAAATACAAAGGGTGAAGGAAGGTATTTGGCTCTCTTGGGGGAATAAAGAAAATGTATTATTTATTTATGCCTCCTTCATTTTACGCATACACACACGCACACGCACGCATGCACATACACAAACACAAGCGCACAGACGCACGCACACCCACGCACGTGCGCCCACGCACACGCACGCGCACACATACAAACACACATAGAAACACGCATACAAAAACACCGCACACATGCACACACACGCACGCATGCACGCACGCACACAAACACGCATGCAAACACACCACACACACATACGCACATAAACACACATACAAACACACATACACACCACACACACGGACACGCACACACGCACGCACACAAACACGCATGCAAACACACCACACATTCACACACATACGCACGCACACACACGCACACTCCCGCACGTGCGCACATGCACCATCACACGAACACGAACACGCACACGCACATGCAGCGACAAGTGTCGGACACCACTGTAGCCCTTATTTTTGAAAACGCAGAAAACAGTCGAATTACACCCACTTCCGTTGTATGGATGAAAGTACAGCCTAAAAAAGGCTACTTGATCAGTTTTGAAATAGCAGACGCGCGTCTCATGGTCTGCTCCTCCGTCAAAAGTTCCTTTCGTCAAACCCGAAACTAGAGCATCTCTGCACGAAACATCTACAGTTTCTCTTCTTCGCATGTTTATTTCAATAACGCTCTCCCCGTGTTTTTTTTTGTTTTTTTATTGTTTTTTCTGCAGCTACGAGGAGCGTTACCGGCAGTAAAACAAACGTGCCTCTATCTCCCGTAGCGAGTTAGAATTTTTTTTTCACAAAAGGCCAAAAGATAAAATTCTAACAATACACAAAAAGGCGGGCGGGAGCGCAACGTATACGCGCATCGTACCCGGGAGCGCGGAAGATTGAGGAAGTAAAACATACGCCCGAATGAAAAGAGAAGCCGGGGGTGGGGTCGAGACGACTGGAAATTTGAGAGGCATTGCCTGGAGTGGCCGGGCTATATATGTGGTCGGGACTCGTTTTCAGAATCCCGCGCGGGCCTTTGTATAGGGCGGTGAACCGCGAAGAGCTTCGCTGCTGGGGTAGGGATGATTCCAGGCGGCCCGCGGAACAGCGTGGCGCTGCTTAGTATTTTATTTACCTTCCTGCAACCTTTGAAACTCGTAAGTAAGCCCTATTGCACCCAGATTAATTTTTTTATTCCAGATTGCTCCTGTGTTTCTTCAGGCGTGTTTTCTATTTGTTTAATCTATGACTCTCCCGTTTCTTTGGACCTATGTAAGCCGGGAATATTTCATGTCGCCAATCTAATATTTATAGGCTAATCTGCCCAATATTTCGTCTTTATAGTGAGATATCATACTGAATTACTACCGTTCATCTAGTTACTGACATGCATATGGAAAACCAGCTAAAATCTACCTATGGGCTTCCACCACACTTTTCGAGCATTCGGTTGCGAGGCAACCCGTTTTTTTTTCCTTTTTATAGACTTCTTTTTTACCCATTATTTTAAGCATAATTTATAAGCATTATTACTGACTGCCAAGCCGTTTGCAGGAACTACCTAAAAGGACGCATATCACAACGCGCCTTGACAATTCCACAACAAGCGAAACACCTCCCAGAACTGCAAATAATTTGGACTCCAGGTCACGAATCCTTCGGGGGTAACGAGGCGGCATACGCCGCTTCCCACGCTCATTCACACCGGGTCATTTCCCACGAGGGCTACTAACCCCACCTGAAGCAACATTTGGGCCCACCCTACTGCAAACATACGCCGAAATACTCGCCCGAGACAGGAACAAGCGTCGCAAATACCCATTCCCCCACCCGCACCTCTCTCGTGATGAAGCTACTACCTTCCGGCGACTACAGATCAACTCCTACCTTAACAAAACTTGTTGAGCTAGTTGGTTTATGCTCATTGGAAAGAATAAAAGGGGGGGGGGTTATGTCGTCATCTTTATCATGGTTAAGTCATCATGGTTATATGTCTGTAGTATCAGTAGTGCGCGCGTGTGCCGACATGTCAAATGCTGTTACTATTTTATCTGTGTGCCGTCAGCAAATCTTAATTCCTGCAGTAATCTTGAATGTGTACTATTGGCCTGTGCATAAGTAAGCGTGGTTTTCATGAATACACAGTTTGAAGTTGGCGCCTGTATCGTCGTCAGATGCCTCAAAGAGGAAGTCGTCTTCTTCTTGGCGAGAGGTGGATGAAAAGTCATCCTCAGCATCGTAGACCTCCACCAGCCCTTCGTCATCGACTCAAGGCAGCGTTGGCGGGATCTGTAAGTCGTCTCGGGAAGGACTGACACACTCGTAGCCATGTCTCCAAATATCCATAATGGCTTCTAGAGAATGCTACGGCCGCGGTGACATCTCCCCAGCAGGGTGTCTCTTCACATCTGGCATTACCGCTGGAGTTTTTTTCATGCGCGGTAGCACTTGACAACAGCGCTGGAGTTTTTTTTTTCTAAAGCCACTGCGCGAGCAGGAGACAAGCGGTCGCCGCGAGGCACGTGCTCACAACTTTCGGAATTTTCTTGGTATTTTTCTTTTTGCAATGGCGAGCTTCCGGCCAGTAACAACGCCTCCGCTGTTAAATGGCGGCGAGGGCAATCGACAGAAGGTAATCTGCTCCACTTCCAGTTCTTTCCTCTCCGCTCAAATACATTGCGAGGGTAACATTATCTTTGATGGTGGTTGCCAGAGTAACCGCCTCGTTGTCGTCGTCCTGTCGATTTGAACATAGTCGACATGATTAGAAGGAGAAGGACGACATAGTCGACATGAGAAGTACGTTCCAGTAAGCGTTATAAGACGTGGTACCTCTTCAAAAGAAGCTCGCTGCAATGGCGGAAATAGTTGGTGAGACGTGAAGCACAAAGAAAGAGGAAGCCTAGGAAAATTCAGCAAAGGCTTCACAGTCATCGAGATGGCGCTTTTGTTGCAACTGATTTCTCAAAGTGAACATGCAGGCAACGTCGGCACTCCTCGGCGTAAGAGGTATATTGCCCCGCCAACCAGCGCGTACACTTACCCGGCAAGCCTATACGAAATTATAGTGTCGAGGTGGCATGACAGTTCTGAACCCCACTGTAGAAAGAAGGCGGGATTGGATTGTATTGAATAAACTTGTATTGGATTGTATTGGATTGAACGACATTTTTACTCGCCGCGACACGGGCCTCGGTGTCGTCCTGGTGGCTACTCATCCGAGACGTGAGCTCGTCGTCGCCGACTCGCCATTCTCATGCCTTGCGAGCGCCCGCAGGACCTGCTGGACGGCCCAGTGTTGATAGGTGTAGCTCCTTGCAGCTTCTACAAGACGTGGCGGGGTGGTTCTTGACGTGGCGGGGTGGTTCTTGACGTCGCTTCCATTGGGTTCGTTACACAGTTCCATAAGATGTGCTTCTGGTCTACAGTCTCCCTGCAGCAGAGCTGGCACTTGTTAGTCGGGTATGCCTCCGGATACATTCGGTGTATCAGAGCCGGGGTGGGTAGGGACTCGGTTTGAAGCTGACTTAGCAGCACTGCCTCCGCCCGGCTCAACCCCGGGTTCGGGAAGCCAGTAGTGGTTCGTTCAACAATGTTATACGCATGCGCTTTGAATGGGAGGGCATGGTCCCAATTTGTACGGTCCGAATATACATACGTGGCCAGCATATCGCCGAGGCCACGTTGAAGTACTCGGAGAGGCAACTTCCTGTGAGCGGTAACTGTAGAGGCTCTGTGAATAACGCCTGCATAAAGCGAGGAGAGCTTCAATGATTCCCGAGGGAAAAACACTGCCTCTGATGTTACGCTATTCTAGAGGAGCACCACCATGGCGGAGAACCAAACGAATAGGAGAGACAAAGCGACTTCACGTGCCATGCCGGCTGGTAACGAAGCGGTTTCGCCATAGTGAATGCGGACATGGAAACCCAGCTGTTACCAGCAACCGTAAGCGGAAGTGTTCCCTACAGGTGCATACCAACACGGCCAGAACGTCGGGACAACGCACTTATTAATTCGCATCTTTCAGCGCCGCCAGTGGGCACAAGAGAGGACGAACTCCCGCGCGAAATTTTACATTCCGTGCCAGTAGTACTGCAGCCGGAAACGGTGGCAAGTCTTGAGCACAGATGTGGGAGCACACTACGTGTCAGCATGTAAATAGTCACAGAAAGTGAGCTCAAGTGGCAAGTAAGGACAAGCAGCCATTTCTGTCCTTACAAGAGGTAGTTCAGGGAGAGAGATAACTTCATTTGAAGCGACCCATGTCCGGATCACAGAAGGCGGTGTTCTGGTGGTCCAAGAACGCGCCTAAACAAGTTTCCCGCGGGATTGGGGTCCCGCACGTGGGCGATGTACAGGGTAGGCAAGGCAATACCAGAGAATTATTGCAAAGAATCGGTGGAGGAGCGGCCCAGCCCTCCAAGGTGTGTGGAATGTGCGGTGGTAAACGGTGGTGATGTAGACTATAGTGGGTGATCGCCTGGCGTGAGGGCACGTTCAGTGGGTATGCTTCGCGTCAGGATAGGCGCCACACACCTGCAGTAGCTTGTGCAGGTTAGGGTCACAATGTGGCGGGAAATGAGATCTCAGAGGAGGGAGATTTCTTGTGCCTGACGAATTTAGGCGCCTTTGTGCACGGTCAGGGGTGCAATGCGAAATGTTGCGGCGGAAAAAGAGGGACCCTTCCGTTGTTGCCCTGGAGCCCTATGATTGGAGCTCAGAAGTAGAGCAACTAGAGTAGAGAGTAGAAAGAAGTAGAGAGAAGTAGTGGCGGGCTTGATGGCGGGGGTCCGGCGACAAACTCGCCGTTGCATATGTATATCCAAGGGCGAGTTTTCCTTCGCTACTGCTCTCCCCTGCGCCACCCGCACTCGCACACTGTCGTCGAAATATCGAAACAGGAGTGCACAGCGTTTTTTTTTTCCTAAACCAGCCACCTGAAAATTTAGTGTCCACTTGTTTGGGGAAGCTGGAGCCCTCAAAGCACTTCACCACCTTCCTCTCCTCCTGGGTACTCTCCTGGCCCCGGGTAGTATAGGCTGTATTCACTGGCGAGGCACGCATGCAGGCAACCATGCGAGTGCGCCGTCACTAGTTACGTCGGGCTCCGCGGGATGGCGGTGCTTGTCCGTGCTAAGTGCACGATGTGTGCTGGACGTTCCAAACTCCACCCCACCCATCTACACTCTACCCAGTGTAGCTGTGGTATAGCACTTACTTTGAAACGAGAGGGCTCGGGATCGAATCCCGCAAGGAATAAGTTTTTGAATTCTCAAAATTTTCGAAGTTTTCGCTCATAGTGACTTTGTTAATGCTTCTTTTCATTATGGTTACTACTATATCAAGAGATCGACGCACAGGACTTCTAGAATTGATTGTATTCGCTCTCATACAGATTGTGTTCTGTATTGTTGGGCTGAATTAAATTACGTTTGTTGCAGTTCGGCTGGATTTGGGTAGGTTATGATACGTTTGGTTTGGTTAGGTTAGGTTAGGTTAGGTTAGGTTAGGTTAGGTTAGCTTCGGCCATGTTAAGTTAGGTTAAGTTAGGTTAGGATATGTTTGGCCAGCCTGCTTTTATGGAAAGTGCCTAGAGAATTTCCGGGAGGTTATTGTCACGACTGCAGTGAGATTAGACGCAGCCTAGCTATTATGCACTAAAATGCCAAAAATGCCGCACAAACGCTCATCACAGGTAATAGCTCACTCGAGGCATATATTTATGTGGGACTATGTCTGTTCTAGAACACTCGTGATTTCAGCAACGAGGTCTTGCTCAGAAGCGAAGACTGAGATGAGGTATCAATGGACCAAAAAGGCGCGGCAGCACTGGCAAAAGTAAAAACTACTTTCCTTCAGCGGTGCTTTGCATAGAGTCGGAAGAGAGAAACGGTAACTGGAGCACACTACTTGATATGGCTTCCGTTCCTTCGCGTTATCGCTGCTTGGTTAGCGGGCTTCTGTACGTCGGCAAGTGGGGAACCGCAGAAACGACCCTTACCGCCCGGATGTTATTTCTCTCCGTCTTCTCAACTTCCGCGCCCCGTATTTCCGCTGCTCATTCATTGCTTCATGCGTTCACTCGTTCCTGCGAACGTTTCCCTTTAAAATACGGGTGTATTTGTGTGTCCCTGATGCGGTTAGCGTGAGCGTTTGGCTTCAGGGCGCAGCGTAGGACGGCGCATTACATATTCGCACTGTCACTTAACTACACCTTTATATATTGCTTAAATATTTCTTCGAGCTTGTTTGTGACGAAGTTTCTGCACTGTGCAGCGCGATTGTGTGTAAAAAATTAATTTTCAATATGCATTGGGCACAACCCCCCATTTGTGCGATGCGAAAACGTTTTACTGAATACACACTGCAGTTGCCTATGGATTCGAAACAAATTTTACTTCGGTACAGAGAAAAAAATTAGAATTTCTGCATTTCTGCATTTTTGTCGGCGCGTTAAACCCCACAATCAATCAATCAAGAATTTCTGCATTTTTCTTTTTCTGTGAAGGCCGTGTGAGGGTATATCTGTACAAGCGTTCGTGCAAGCGTGCGTGCAAGTGTGCGTGCAAGCGCGCGTGCAAGCGTGTTTGCGTGCGTGTGTGTGTGTGTGTGTGTGTGCGTGTGTGTTCGTGCGTGCAACCGTGCATTCAAGCGCGTTTGCGTGTGTGTGCGTGCGTGTGTGTGTGTGTGAGAGAGCCTGTCTGCGTGTGTGTGTGCGTGTGTGTGTGTGTGTGTGTGTGTGTGTGTGTGCGTGTGTGTGTGCGCGTGCGTGCGTGCGGATGAGCGCATGCGCGTATATATATATATATATATGTGTGTGTGAGAGAGAGTAAGTGTGTGCGTGCGTGTGTGCGCGTGCGTGTATGTATATATGTGTGTGTGTCAGAGTGTATGCGTGTGCATGCGTGCGTGTTCGCGTGCGTGTGTATATATATGTGTGAGTTTTATGCGTGTGCATGCGTGCGTGTGCGTGTCCGTGCGCGTTTGTGCGGGTGCGGGCGTGTGCGCGTATGCGCCGGAAGATGTGGAGGTAGCCTTGCATCAGCCCACGAAATAGCGTCACAGCAACGTCCCTGTAAAATGACCGTTCAAATGCGAACACAAAACAGTGGTATGCCCGACGCGCCAAACACCACAAGCTTCTGAGCCGCACGCAGTGCTTTCTTATCTGCTACGGGAAGCGCAAACAGTTACTTCATTTCGCTGGGCTAATGCAACCGCACTCGCAGCCATGCGCTCTTACAGCTAGCGTCCCCCATCGACTCGAAAGGAGGCGGCGGGCTGCATTTGATGTCCAGAACAGGGGTTGGTCACCAAGCTGCTCCGGAATCGGTCGACCAGGGCTAAACTCGCAGTCCAAATCCGCGCCAACCTGTCCGGACCAGGCAGCGTCCCGCGCTCGCTAATCTCAGCGGTGTGGATTAACGAGGCCGGGGATTAGCGGAAGTGCCTCTTAACCCATCTGCTGCGCGTGTTAAGCGACCCCGTCTGTAAGGAGCCATGGTTCGGATATTGCAATGGCGCCAGGCTGCGTCGCCACCCCACTCCTCCTTCTCCCGTCTCTGCTATACTCCCCGTTTCCCCTACGCTACGAGATTCGTAGAAGTATCGCTTCCTCAACGTTCAGGGGTATTACAGCTGTAGGCGCCGATTACGGTTCGCAATCCGCCGACTGAGACAGCTTGCTCCGTGTCAACGCCTGTTTCTAACTTTTGCCCGCTGGAGTCGAAGACACTTTGAGTGTTTCTGCTTACTGTGATAACACGGCACTGCGGGGCCGGAGCCCAATGCAAAAACGTCAGGCTGCAACACAGCGTCGGTCGTGGGTTAGGCCAATGATATTTGAGGAACGTAGCGAACTGAGCGAGTTGGTGTGAGTTCACCTCGTAAAACAGCTCAAACACGACGCACGGACAAACGCGCATGTTCGCGCTGTGTCACGAGACAAATGATACTTTTTGCTTCGTCTTTGCAGTCATGTCCATTCTCCTAAAGCAAATTCTTCACTAATGCTCCTGACCGTGTTATTTTGCAGTGAGGACAAGCACTGAGCACGATGAGGTTATTGGCGTCCTGTGATACCAGTCATACTTTTTTCATAAAGCCACTGATTTGTGCCACCTTAATCACATGGCTTACTAGTTCGATCGCTCACTACTTTTGAGACGGAAGAGAAAACTATAATGCCGTTTTTGTGACGTTTGGGTCGTTCACTACAAGTCAGCCTGAAAGGACTAGGATTATGCAGTCTATTTTTAAGGAGTGAGTGAGTGAGTGAGTGAGTGAGTGAGTGAGTGAGTGAGTGAGTGAGTGAGTGAGTGAGTGAGTGAGTGAGTGAGTGAGTGAGTGAGTGAGTGAGTGAGTGAGTGATCGTGCGTGCGCGCGCTCGTTGTGTGTGCGTGTTTGTGCGTACGTGTGTGCAGGCACGTGTGTGCGTGTGCGCGCGTGTGTGTGCTGCGCGTGTGCGCGGTTGCAAGTGATGGAGTGAAGTGAAAAATCGCGGAAGCACATCCATCTCTATCATCATAACTGACCTAAAGTAGGAATAAATTAGACGAAAGTTCGTTGCCTCTCTTGACCTGAACTAGGCGAATGTTCTCGGCACATGGCTCGTGACCGCTGCGCCCTTCCGAATTGTGCCCGCGGCGCCGTCGAACTGTCAAGTTACTGTTCGCTTCTAACGCCCTAATGAACATACCCAATGTGTGGCACCCTCCAAGGACGCGTTCTGCGCCCACGCTTGTCTTCACCGTTTCCGGCTGATTTACGTGCACCTAGCTGGTCGCAGCCTCCCGCATCCAACTATATCCACGCGGCGTTTCAACGTTCCTTATGACGCGTGGTCTGCTGATCACGTGCAATGGGTACCCCGTCGGAAACAAACAATTCCCTGTATGTGTGGCACGTTTGTGGCACGTATTGTGTCGGTCCTGAGCATTCGCCCAGGACCGACACAGTAGCCTGCTTCGGCACGTGAGACGACGTGGGTCTACGCACTCTCCACACGGAGAAGCAAGAGAGCCTCGCAGGAAAATTAAACCCAGGGAGGGAAAGGGAATATGGAGCCGCGGGAAGTGTCATATAATTCCGCGCAAAAAGCAACCACCGCAGCTTAATGATAGATGAAAATGGCCGTGCTTGTGCAACATGCAGCGCGCACAAGTCGGAATTCTCCCGGCGCCGGAGGGTTTTGTTGCGCAACGCAAACACAATATGCGCCTTCTTCTGGTGCGGAAAGGAGAAGGTGGAGACGCCCGGCGGGCGGTCCAGGGCCGTTACACAACCAGTGGACGCCGCTTTACGCAACCTGCATTTACCTGCGCTTCTCCGTGCATCCGGACCGACCAGGTACGCCACGCAGCCCGCCGGTCGTTTCCTGTCTGGCTGCTTCCCCAGCCATCTCCATACGGGATTGGACAAAACATTGTTCGTTCAGAGGCCAATTTATATTAAAGGCGGGAGAGCCTCGAGAATCTAGAAGTAAAAAAATGTACTGAATTTAAAAACACTAAACAAAATATTGTACGGTGGGAAAAACGTGAGCAGTTTAGCGCAGCTATATATTTCAGGTATGGGCATTAATATGCATTGCCCAATACCATGTTTCTGCTACTTCGGATGTGAGGGAGATGTCCAAATAAAAAAGCTGCGGCACTCATGTAAGGTTTTTTTTTTTTTTTTTTTTCAGGAGGGGCGCAGAGGGGGGGGGGGGGGAGTGGCGTGGCTATGATTAATTTTTACGGCCGCGTGACCTGTTTGAAAAGCCCACCCTGGCCTTGTGTGCATGCTGCCTCGTTTGAGAATTCTCAAAATTATTACGTGACTGCGGCCGAGGCAATATTGCTTTTTTCCCGTCGTTGTTTCATGACATCTGCCGGAATCTTCTTCAAAACGGGTGCTCGCTTATGGTATATAAGACAGCCTAAAAACTGAGATGAGAAATCTGCCCTAGCATCTACTTGCTTTTCTGGAAACGTCGAAAAGGCGATGGTGTCCTGTCACCCACGAATCAAAGATTTAAGCTGGGAACAAAATTCCAAGCGTCACGCCTTCATCTACACCGCACAGCACATGTTTGGTAAAATAAAATAGCTGATTCTAAATTATCCGTGCTCTCAACCGAGTTTTCACTCCATCAGGTCGTCACCGCTTATACCGAAACAGCACTTATAACATAGATTTTTCACCGTCTTTGTAGCTTTATTATACATAACAACGTTCTACTGTATACTCTTAAAGATATGTTCTTATATTTGAGTTTACGCCTAGTTCCCAATATTTTTTTCTCAAGCTGAATTCATTGCGTTTCAAAATCGTGCCAGACACGTTAATTCCAAGGCCATATTAAAACTAATAAACAAAAAAAGGAACAACGAGTTGATGGTTCACTCGCTGTAGCTCCGACAGAAAAAAATCCCGGGCCACCTCTACTAACGTGAAACCTGGGGAGGGGCGAAGCATGCAATGTATGGGTGCATTCTTGGCGCCTTGGTGTTTTTGTCAACGGAGATTGAACTGTTGGGGGGTACAGGTACACAGCTTTGCTGTACAAGTCTCTTGTCTTTGAATCACGAAGCTCTCTAGCGCGACCCGTAAATGAATGTCCCGGTGTTTTTACTACGCGTTACGAAGCGCTCCAGCGCGAGGCGTAAACGAGTCTCCCAGTGTTTTTTTAGGGTGCATTACGTTCTAGCGCGAGGCATGAGACGACGGTATTACGTCTTACGATTACGATTACGATTAGTCGAGGCATGAGAGGACTTCATGAGACGACGACTACGACGACGACGACGATAGGAGACGCCAACAAGCCTAGCCCCTAAGCGGCTTCTCCCACAATACTTTCCCACTACTGCGTATCTACGCATGAAACGCAGTCGCTCATAGGAGCGCTGTTACTGTGGTTTCTTGTAAACCACGCAAAACGGCGCAGTTCAAAATTGGCGCCACAGTTCTCGGCGAACGGCGCCTGTCGTTCGCCATTGAGGATAGCGGCGCTGCAGGCTCGAGCCGCCCGGCGACAATAACCGGGTCCGCTCCGCCGGAGCGGCGTCGGTGATATCCCGTCTCGTGCATCGGGCCGGACCGCGCAAAGCCCGAGCAGGCTGGCGTCGCGACGGCGGGCCGCAACAGATGCCTCGGAGGCCGGCTGTTGATCTTCACTGCGAATCGATCTTCCTTCCTAGCCGCCGCTGCCGCCCACCGCGCCCTTTCCCCCACCCCCCTCTCCCACTCTCTCCTTCTCCCTTCGTAGACCCAACTTGTTGCCTCTTCCCACTGGCTCTCTACGTTCTGCGGCTGAGTTTTACTACCACGTTATTTTTCGTTTTACCTTAGCTGGAACCGTTTTGTTACAGAAAGACTCGCAGGAGTGCATTTTAAACTCCTTTATAATGCCAGGGCTTTCGGTATCCCCTGTTAGAAGCTGACAAGGAGAATTTGACGCTCTTTCTTGTCTCGCGTCAATTGAGAATTTTTCGCCTACCATTTATTTGCCTTCCGAGGTCAGCGTTGCCTACCATCATTAAAATAATACTTCGTTATGTTGTCGGTCAGGTTACTATACCCTTTTGATATGATGACCTTACTTATTGGTTTGCATAGAACTACTCTCCTTTCACCAGGCTGCGTGGTCGTCTATAATCCTTCTTCCGAAGCGCCTTTAAAGCTACAGGTTGCGCATGGAGATTGTAGAGTAGCTTTCGCAGCCAGCTAAAGCCACTTTTTGTTTTTGGTTTCCCTGCTACTCCTGTTGCGCGGGCCCGATCTGGCCGGAATACGAATGAAGCGGTCACGTAATACCCGTACAGGCTAGACGGTGTTAGGCTTGCGTTAATCGTTAACTTTTAGCCATGTTAATTACACGCAGCAACCTAACAACCCGGACCAATAGCAGCGACTGTTATCACGTTTGAGGTTAACAAATAGCTGAGCGGAAAGCCGAGTAGAATATATATATATATATATATATATATATATATATATATATATATATATATATATATATATATATATATATATATATATATATATATATATATATATATATATATATATATATATCATCATCATCATCATCACCAGCCTGTCTACGCCCACTGCAGGGCAAAGGCCTCTCCCATTGTTCTCCAATTACCTCGGTCCTGTGCCAACTGTGACCAAGTTATCCCCGCAAACTTCTTGATCTCATCTGCCCATCTAACTTTCTGCCGCCCCCTGCAGCGCTTGCCTTCTCTAGGGATCCACTCTGTTACCCTTAATGACCAGCGGTTATCTTGCCTTCGCATTACATGCCCTGCCCAAGTCCATTTCTTCTTCTTAATTTCTACTAATATGTCTTTAACACCAGTTTGCTCCCTGACCCACTCCGCTCTCTTCTTGTCCCTTAATGTTACACCTATCATTTTCCGCTCCAATATATATATATATATATATATATATATATATATATATATATATATATATATATATATATATATATATATATATATATACAGAAAGAAATGCCGGCCGTCTACAACGCCAAAGGAGGCATAGGGGAATGGTTAGACTATTTTTTGACCGTTAGTGAAATTATATATATATATATATATATATATATATATATATATATTATTAATTTACGTAGAAACAAAGAAAGAAAGAAAAACACGCGCCCAGAGTGAGGACCGAAAGGCGTGGGTTCGGTCCCCACTCTGGGCGCGTGTTTTTCTTTCTTTCTTTGTTTCTACGTAAATTAATAAAAAAATATAATTTCACTAATGGTCAAAAAATAGTCTAACCATTCCCCTATGCGTTTTTTTGGTGTTGTAGACTGCCGGCATTTCTTTCTGTACTTCCTAACGAGCCTCTCATTTCCAAATTATATATATATATATATATATATATGAACACGACTAATCTGTCCGAAAGAGCCTGCTCTTGCACTAGATTTGCGGGTGATGCTACTGTGCCAATGGAAGCACGAGGGGATTTATGGCTGCTGGCGATAAAAATAGTTGTTTTTGACAGCGCCGCAGTTGGGGGTCGAGCCTTTTCCTCCGCCTGCTGTGGGTCGTGCTTAACGCCGGAGTAGGCGCACGTGCCGGCACCCGCCGGTGGCCTCGCAGAAAGCGCTTCCCAGACCCACGGATAGAGGGCGCAGTGGCGTCGCAGGGGAAGGTTCCTCTCCCTTCCACCACTGACCGTGTAGCTGCCCATCCCTTTGCGCGAACCATAGAATTTTCGCGGCGACGGCGCTGCCGTTCTCGAGCGGGCGCCCCGTTACGTTGCAGCCGAGACAAGAGAACCACAGATCCGCTGTTTCAACAGATTTGACATTGGGTGGAACTGGGTTTAACTTTTTAACGCTCAAATTGCTTTTTGAGTGGATAGCCGTAAATAAACCTAGCCGCCCACAAAAGCTTACGTCCGTTCCGACACGGAGAAAATATATTTCAAATGCTGAGAGCCTTTATTGCGGTGAGGCGATTTGTGACTAAGTGTGCGTACAACCAAAAGGTTCATGCGAGTTTTTCTTTACTTGCCACTTCCATACGCACAGCGATTCCGGAAGACGTAAGGCGTATACTGCCGTACACTCTCTTGCACTCACGCTGCTTGCTCTCGCTGTAGGTGTCATCGCACAGCAGCCGTATTAGCATGTTAACTCGGAAATTTATTTGATGTGCATATCCTCTGTCCAATGAGCGCTCATTGGATAATTTTTTTTTGTTTAATTACCTAGCAATTAACTCCACAGAATGTTTGGTAACAAACCTATTCAAAGAAGATCGGTTTGCTACAAACATTCGAACCCATCATTGAAGATTTGTAACCTAATGGCTGGATCATTTTATCATTATTATTCAAATGGAACTGATTTGTAAGCGTAAAGTTCACCTGTTCAAATAGAGTACAGTGACGGAAGTCCGGAAGTCCGGGAAGGGACTCGCGGCTGCAGCGGTTGATGAAGCACCCCAAAGGTTCCACCCATCGCGCAGAACGATTTGTGATGTCGAATATCGAGAGTGGCGAACTTTTATCGGCGAAGCCGGTTGAATCGTCCGTATGAAGCGAACAGTAAGGCTAGGGGCATGTGAACGTGAAGGAAGTGACGCAGGCAGTTTTTTCTAAAAACGCATTTATGGAAATACCCATTTTTCTGCTAGCAAATTAGCAAACAGGCTACTTCGCTGCCATAGCCACTAAGGCCGGCTTGAATTACTGTTCCGGTAAAAATCGCGGTCAGGACGTGTGAACGAGAAAGTTTTTATCCTTCTTTAGTGTCAGCGCATTTATAGTAAACAGCCATCGGCATAAGTCAGGTATTATCAAAGCTGTCGACTACGTGGCGAAGTTGCCCGCCAGCTTTTCGCCGTCAGTTTAGGCATTAACAGCGGAGCTGTAGTAGATGAAGCCTTTTTTTGTCCGTCTGCTGAAGCTCCTGCGTCACGCAGTGCTAGAAGAAGGTCCGTAGACACGCCGGCAGCCACTCCCTCTCGCTAAGGGAAGGAAAAGGGAGGGAGAATGGCGGCGCTGACGTTTAGCTACCAATTTCTTTGCGCGATCCGTAATATTTCCGTGGCGACGGCGCTGCCGTTCTTGGGCGATCGCCCATTGTCGTTCCAGCCAACACAAGAGAAACGCATTTCCGCTGTTTCGGCAGATTTCACACTGCGTAGAACTGGTTAAATTTTTCTAAACACGTTCACCTCAGCGAAAGCACCGCACAGGCCCTGCTGGTTAGCTCGGCGATGTGTCGAAGCCCGGTGGTGCTGACTCCGAGTGCGCTAAGTACCACCTTGCAGCCCGGAGGAAAGTAAGCGCACCTAAGTCATTAGACAAAAATTATTGTGATTAGAATTTTGCTTTTATTTTGGCTGCGCAGCTGGTGACGCCATTTTTATCGCATTCATCGTTTCGTTCACCAGAAACGTTGCCCACGACTTGACGTCGTACAAGTACACATTATTAATACCGAGCTACGGCAAACAATTGGTAGTATTTTGCAACGAAGCTGTCGGTGACACCTTTACTGTAGTTTTCGGGTCACATGTAAAAGGCTGTCGAAACGGCTTTGGTATACCCTACCTGTAAAGCGTGCATTCCTGTACGTATATTGCGTGTAAGGATGGAGCCAACTTACCGAATTGCGGAAAGGCGATAAGGATACTAGTTCTTTCTTTAAACGGGCGAACATAAGTACAACAAAATATCGCTGTATATACAACAAGAGTAGATGCCAAAACTGATTCATGAGTTGGAGTTTAATACTGGCATGATTCTGTGATTTACCCTTGATTTGATTGATTGTGGGGTTTAACGCGCAGACGCTACACAGGCGATGAGGTGCGCCGTAGTAGAGGGCTCCCGATTAATTTTGACCACCTGGGGATCTTAAACGTGCGCCAAAAACTCGAACACACGGGCGATTTTGCTTTTTGCCTCTATCAGAAAAGCGGCTGCCGTGGCCGGGAATCGAACCTGCGTCCTTGAGCTCAACAGCATAATGCCATAGCCCCTGAGCCACCCCTGTGGATTGTGAATTACCGTGACTGCAGACATTTCAACCACGCGTTAAAATAAATGCTGACTTACGCAACTGTTTCTTTTCGTAACACATGCAAAGTGATGAGGTCATACTTACTACGAGAAGCCTTCCACGGACGTTATTACCAGATACGTCGATCTGAGCCCCTCAATAAGACTGGTTAGCACCGCCAGTCAAGCTACGTCTACTACAAATGCTGAACTGAAACGGAACGTGATGTCAGGGGCCTGAAGATCGTGTACCACAGGAATAACGATAAGGGTAGACGCGATCATTAGGTATAAAACAGAAGAAAGAAGTTCGCAGCTTTGTGCTTTGAATACAGAAAAGATACGGCATACTTAAGTGACCACTGATATATGCCAGGATGATCAACACGACCTCGTGTAATCCCACCATTTTCTGTTGCAAACCTATCGTATAATCTAATTGTATGTAAGCACCCAGCTGCCACCTGATAGGATGGGCTGTAGTATGCAAGTGTAGCGTTCAACATCAACAACTATATGAAGCCATTGTTCGATGGTTTAAAATACCACAAGCGCAGCGTCACCATCAGTAACGCTGGTCGCATTTTCTTTTTGCTACAGTAAATGTGATCGTAGTCTTGCTGAGTTTTCTTTTCAAACCTAGGGGCGAAGCTATGACAGTAGAAGAGTCAGAGTGAGAGTCACAGTCAGAGACAGAAAGGATTTTATTAGTACATTGATGAATTACAAATATTTTGTTACCGAAGGAGGTCCCATAGTCAGAGACTGACCTGTATCAGTGAAGGAATATGGTAGTTGGCGATCCAAATTAGCCGCACCTACAAGCCAATCGTTTTCTCATTTCGGCGAGTGCGGAGCATAGCGAATCGGACAAGATTCGCTATCGATCTACGAGATTAAATACGGCTCATGAGCCCGAAAATGGATGGCCGAACTGTATAACCCCAATCCGCCATTTCTCTCTCTCCTCTACTGTAGCCCTCAGGCGCGCCGCTCTCGGCGCCGAATGTTCGTCCCCTTTGGTGGCCCTTCGCCCGCATCGGCGTCTCCGAAGCCCGTCCGGCGGCCGCCACTGCGCCTCCGCGCCCCTCCCTGGGCCGGACCCCGGGCCGCGCTCCACCCCTTTGCTCGTCAGCGATGAGGCGAGCTCGGGACGGGCGCCTCCCAGCCCCGGGTCGAAATGAGGGAGACCCGGGGGCGCAGAAAGTAACTCTCCCTTTGCCGATCGCCGGGAGAGGAGCGACAGCTGCGCGCTCTCGCGCGGGCCGCAAGACGCGGCGCTCTCCATCATCAATAGTGCCATGTGGAGATCGACACTGTTTCTTCATTCGCTCGCTAAAGAACACAACATTTAAATGTGATAGAATTTGGGGGGTGACTTGAGGGACGACCATTCGTCTATGTGTATTTCGGTACCTTTATACCCTCTTCAATCAACTTCTATATTTGCCAAAGCCTGCCTCCTGTAGGAGGTGAGAGCGAAATGAACACAAGAGGGCCCAAGGAATGTACTTGCGGCCCAACCCTAGTATTTCTGTTAGACGCAACCTCTCTGCCATTCCCCTTCCCAAATCCTGCGGAGCATATCGCCTTCCTGATCATGCGATCCCAATATTTTGAACTAGTTTGAAATTTCGAATTTTCAGTTTCGTTTTGTTTCCTACTGTTCAAGCTCGTGCGAGCCTCTGTGCGTACACGCGTGGGTGTGTGTAATTTTGTGCGTGCAGTGGTATGTGCCTGCTGATGACGTCCCGTGGCTCAAGTGGCATTGTGAATTTAGCCCACAATTCACAGCGTTGATCAAATTGACAAACTCGTGCTTGTACACATTTAATGGATCTACAACAGATCGTCCTCTATATATTACATTAACATTACATTAACAAGTCACAACCAAGTTGCTTTAAGTTACTTGTTATTTAGTATTTTTCATGGTATAGTATACAAGCCATGCTCAATATTTAAAAAAAGCTGTGTTTTGAAAGAAAAGGCTGCACCTTCAGATTGGGTTCTGATCTTTTGAGAAAGTATCACGAATCTGGTTCACAATCGGTTTGTTCGTTTGTCCCTTCCATTTTTGTCCAACTTTTCCACTTTTTTTCCTCTCTCTTTTTTGCCCATTTCCCCTTTCGCACGTGCAGGATAGCAAAATAGCAAACTAGGCTCTAGCCAGGTTAACTTTCCTGCCTTTCTTCTACATTCTTCCTTCCTTCCTTCCTTAGTTCGCGCGACCTAAGTTACTGAGTGTTTTCCCTTAAAATATAATAAACAGCTAACCGACAAGCGCGGCGTCTAGCTAGACCTTACTTTTGAGTACATTTACACGAATCCTATACATAGATGCTTATATTTTGCACGTCGTGGTGTTCTGCACTCGTGTAAATGGTATTTCCTATTGCTCAAATACAGATACTCAGACTTTTATTTCATGGCGTCTAAAACAGGACAAAACAACTCAAACCTCAATCACTTTCAAAGTCTGGCAAGAATATATCCGCATTTTTAAAAAACCCTTCATTTACACGAAAATAAGTACGGGGGTCTTGGACTCTGCAGACGCCTAATTGACGGCTTGCCGTGACGTGGTCGTCAAGAATGCCTTTTCGGTCTCACAAGACTTTTCTATATTACATTTCAGCCTACTGCAAAAGATGAATAATACTAGAAGTAACCAAGTGAGATGACATAGCAGATCACGGGAAGGTATGCTTCCGCAGGTGGTCTCGTGGTATTCATAAGTTCATTTCCAAGACCGTCTGAATCGTCCATCAGCCTCGAATGTCGTGCGCTGCTGTGGAAAAGGAACCAGTAAGCAAGAAAGAGGCAGGCGGGAAAGCTAAACTAGCTGCACAACGAAGCCATCTGCAGTCGGCACTCATTAGTGAACACCCCGTCGAGATGGTGGCTTGAGGGAGCTGGCGCAGCATTGACTGGTTGCTCTTTTTTTTACTTTTTTTACGAGGGGAGTTTGCTTTCTGGAACAGGAGCTGGTCGATTCCATTTGAGTCAGCCTTGCCGCGGGTATTTTAGACAAGCACGCTACGTTATCTGATCGAGCTTAAAGACAAACCCTAATCCGCTGACTTGGCTTTCTTGCGATGCTAGTGTAATCCTTGTGGACGGCCGAAAACCACCTAAGTGTGGCAGCCCAGTGACTACTCGGTTGAGGGGTGAGATAGAGAGTTTTTGTGGTCAAGGAACGGTTTTAAAATTTGCGGTACAGAAGTGGCTACAAGTTACATCGAACTATAAATGTTTATGGTAGAGGCTTCGGTCCTTAAATGAACATTAGCAAGTGGATGATGGGGATCATGATGGTGAAGGCAACACCATGTCTGCTTAGCTACCAGCTATGTTTTACAAAGACCAGCAATTTTGATCTAACTTGCTCAGCTATTTTAATTATAGTCAGTAAGTCAATACAGTCAGCATAATATTCCCCCATGCATCACCGTTCCACGAATGAGTGAATATTCATTCAAGTCGAAGAGCTAGAGCACACCACCTTTGAGAAGGCTACACTATTCCTTTTTTTTTTCTTTTTTTTTTGCATCTGCTCACAAATTTAAGGAATCTGCTCCCGCTTTTCAGCTGTTGTGGTGTAACTCGGACGGTGCTGCTGGGTTTCCCACGACACCACCAGATGGCGCCCACCTGCATGCATCATATAGAGGCTTTATGCATCATGGCTCCTTGTTGACGCCGCAGCGTTCCGAAGAGACTGCCACGCAAGCCGCAGTCAGCCCGGTTAAGTTTTCGCTGCCAGTCAACAGAGAGGCCGAGCGCATTCGCGCAGATCATGGGGGCGACGCTTGCGTTGCGCTTGGAAAGGGCGGGGACGTCGACATCGTTTTGGCCGCCTTTCTACGAGCCGGCAGCAACGCAAATGCAGACGAAAGGCTTCCTCACCCTACGGATTGTTCATTACACACCTGTGGCAGTGATCCTTGATTACGACAGCAGCCATGACGAGACGACATGGCTGGCCTTCAACGTGGTTGGTTAGCAGCAAAGACTTTAACGCTGACATTCGCCCACCGATAATCCCGTAGTTACCGGTTTTCAAGAAATAAGTGTTAAGTGCTCTTTGTAACTGTATATTGTAGTGCCCACCTGCATTGGTCTCTTTGAAGACTGGCGGTATTGTAAATAAACAAATAAATATAACTACGGCGTGCGTCTTCTGTGATCTCACCCTTCCCCCTCATTGCTGCTCGTGCTCAAAAACTGGAAGTGCGATTGGCGATGTCTTCACCGGGGAGTTTCCCGTTACGTACCGCATTTCTCGGCGCACTCGCCACTGATTCGCTTCTTTTAGTATTTTAAGGGCCACGAAGTGGACGTTTGCATCGAATGTTGCTTTAAAGGTTGGGACGGAGTATTTCGCATGCATTACTTCAATGCGGAATTGGAGCCACCGACTGATGTAAATTCGGTATTACCGACAGCCGGTTAGAAAAAAATGTCGAGCAAGGGGGAGAGCGATTTGAAAAGGAAATGGTTAATGAGTGCTTTGTACCGAGCATGCGAGATACTACCCGTACTCGTGACGGTTTTGTTCAACCTAGGATGCACAGGCCGCAATAGGTGAACGAAAAAGGGCGCGGGTGCGTGCGTACGGTCATGCGTATGCGTACGCGTATGTGTGCGCATGCGCGTGCGTGTTTTATGTGGGCGTGCGTGTATGCGTGTGTGTATGTGTGTGTGCGCGCGTGCGTTTATTGAGAAAAGTTTTGTGTCAACGACATTCAGAGATGCGTTGGGAAAATACGTACGTACCCCTCAGCCAATACAAGAACGGTACAAAGTGTCGGCGACAAATGCGCTTTGCTTCGACAATGGACACCCCTAAGTTCATTCATGGATCTAAGCAACTCTTGATTTGATCATTATTACCTCATCTTCTTTTTTTTTTCACGGATACCGCCACGCGTTGGAGCAAATCACGGTTATTTCCAGTGCGGTGCCTCCGTTTAAATTCAAGTGACTGCTTATCGAACCGCCTCCGGATTTTTGCGTGACCGGAGACACAAACTGCACAGGGCTAGATCAGAAGCAAGATGACTTAGTCACTCTTGTTCCGGAAAGACTCCTTCCCGAAAGACCTTAGTCCCACTTCTTCCGCTTTTCGCTCCTCGGTGAATAATCACCAGCTGCACAATTCGTGCCTTAATTTAAGCACAGCACAAGTGTAAACCTTGAGCTGTCACAGAAATAGCTATCAACTGGTTTTGTCTGAACCTCCCGCCAAGGGGGGAGAAAAACAATGTAGGAGTTTGAATGCATGTTAAGGAAATGTTGTGATGGAATAAACCCAGCTGCTCTTATAGTTACGCGAACGATTTGTTAACCCTTATGAACATAAGAGAATATTCGTTTCAAAATGACGTGTTTTAAAGCGATCACATAAAAACCATTCGCAGTACAAAGACTTGACTACAAAAGGGTATCCTCACCTTGTAGTAAGCTCCCTGAAAATTAATGCAGGTGTATATTCGCTAGCGTCCCAAAATTACTGAGCATTTTCAGTGTGTAAAAGTGAGTGCTTCTTAAATGCTATGTTCCAAGGTTTGTTTTAATTTGACATCCGAGGTTCGTGTTTAAACAACAAAAACTAAAAACACAGTTCTTTTAAGAAGAGCACGTGTTGAACCGTAGGGACGGATGTCGCTTTCTTCAGTACTAACAGCTGAAATCTAGGACGATAAGCCACCGTCTATTAATCTTGTCATTTGACTGTAGTTCACTGCACTGTAGTTTACTTGACTTTTAGTTCAGTGCAGTTCCTATAGATCAAGCGTGTGGCGGCACTCTGTGGTCTCCCAGTAATGAAATTTCGTCATCGTGAGGTTGTTCTCTCGCCGATGACTGATGGTGCAGCAAGGCGCCGTGTAGTGTTACATTGAATGAGCTTAAGTCCGCTGGCCACCTTGCAAAGTGCCAGGGCCACACCGAGGGCTCTGTGCTGGCTGCCAGTTCAGGCTAAATACGTGAACCCGCGTTCTCCCAGCCGTCTAGCCTAGCGAGATGGACTCGGATAGAGTTCCCCTCTGACCGAGTAGTTCGCTTGCAATGTCGCCGCGAGTCCCTTTTACTCCAGAGTTGACAGGACGCGAGGGAAGATAAAGGGTAAGGGTGGATAAAGAAGAAAATCAAAAAGAACCGAGCAGAAACTAAGGGAAGCTCTTGATGTCAGGTCGGCACGTTTAATGCGATCGAGACGTGCCTCTAACCCGGCGGGTCTTCCCTTTTAGGGAGGGAAGACAAAGGTTGTAAGTTGGTTAGGAAGGAGACTCCTCGCTTCTTCGTGTGTTTGGAACGACAAAAGTGGGGGAAAGCACCCTTCGCCAGAGGAGTTACTTGTCTCTCTACGTGCGATAACGCTTCGGGGTGGCCTGCCAAATTTAATCATTTTGTGAAGGGGCAACTTAGCGCCGCGGAAGACCGACCTTTTCCAGAGCTTTGTTGCGTGAATTTTCCCGGCCTTGGTTTCTCCCTCACAAGTACGTTCACGGACGCTTTTATTCTTGCCGGTTCCCGCTTTATCCCCGTGGGCAACAGTTTCTATTGAAGTACTGCACGTAAGTTGTGAATACGCAAAATAATGAATCCCATAGACTATTGATTTAGCCATGGAATTATTTACCAATGCATTGTATAAAAATTAGCTGCGGCTTAGCCCGGCTATGCCAGGATATACGTAGCGTGAGCTAAGGTTCAGCTGGTTATTCTTAGGTTTCCTCATTGTCTACGATTAGCTGATTATCAAGCTTACTGCTGCTAAAACGATTTCCAATCAAATCCAGTCCAATCCAATCCAATCCAATCCAATCCAATCGCGACTGTGGCGGCTCCTGTGTGCCAGTTGTGCGCTGTGAGACGTCACTGCTCCTCGCGCATGCGCAGCACGGCTCTCCAGAAGCCACGCGAAACTGCTCAACGTCGGGCAGTGTAGCTCACGCTACAATACTGCATGCGGAATGCAGAATCGCGGCTTTCTGAGTCCAGAAAGCCGCAAGCTAGTGTAGCAGCCTGGTTTAGTTTCCGAATATGTTAACGACGAAGTAGCAAACATATCGCGTTTGACTGGCGAATATTACTCGAAGAACGCATCCACTGCTTCTAAAATTAAAATGGTTCCTCCCTAAACACTGCCGTCTCCGTCACCTTTCGTCAAAGCCTTCGTAGCTGAGACCTAAAGTGACTTGAAATCAACTCCAGTGAGCTAAAGCTGACATACAGCTTCGTGCTGGCCTACAAAGTCTGCATTACGCGATTGTACTAATCATGCCAGAAAACGTCGCATCTGCAACCATTCCCGAACCGCTCCAAAAGAAACGGACAGCGCGGTCGACCAGCCAGGACCCTTCCTTTACTCCAGCTTGACCTGATGAATAGGGCCCCCGCAGCCGGCCGCAGCCGGGGAATCCCGGACTAGGCATGTTCTCCGTGGGTAGGATGTCCGAAAGAACAGTACCTGTTATTCTCAATAAAAATTGTCTTCGTTCGTTCCCTGCACTTGCTCCTGCAGCACTTTTTACCACCACTTCTGCGTACGCTTCGGTCCACATTCCCGTCATTTTCGATTCCTTAATTAAAATGCGCTTGAGTATTGACGCTTCTTTTTACTACATAACACAAAATCTCTCTATATACATAGGTGGTGGGATGAGTTTTCGATGTTATGACGCAAGGTCCCAGTGAACTTCTCTTCCGCAGCCATCGTCCAACACGTAGTGCGGACGCAGTAGCCTTTTCGTATAATTTTCCTTTACGTCCACGGAAGTCACGTGACGAGTGACTCTGTCCCATGTCTTCGCAGAATTTCGTGGTAATGGACCGCGAGGAACCGGTCCAGCCTTCTCGCACAGCTCGAAGGCAGTCTCCTGGGTCGCCGCCGCTTCCCCTTCCTTTTGTCGCGCCAGCGTCTCTTCGCGGCGTAACGAGCCGAATTGAGTTGCGTTCCTTGTCTCACCGCGGCGGGGCGCTGCAATCACAAAGTGCTTTTCTCGGCGGGTGTTTGCGGCGGCGAGGCGAAAGAGGCGGCCGGCGGCGACGCCGGCCTTTCTCGGGAAGCACTAGTAGCGCACGACCAGAGCTGGGCACCGCGCGTTTCATCTCCCTATTTGCCTCCCTTCCATTATTCCTTTCTTCTTCTTTTGCTTCCACCGGCACATTACCTAACACGCAGCGGGCGTCGCCGGTTTTCTTCATTTCACCACCAGGGGGTGCCTTTCCCCCTCTTCAGAGTTGCGTACGCTCGCGCATCCCTTTTCGTCTTTTTTTTAACCATTGTATCACGTTCGATTATGAGTTCTTTTCTCTGGTAAGGTCCAAGGAGGGAATGTCTGATAGGAGGGAATTTGAGGGCCCAGGGTAAGTGAGCGCGTATATTATCGGTTGTTTTAACACGAACGTGTTTTATTCTGGGATTCACGAAGATTTCGCTTACGTCATATCCGTCACGGAAGTGACGCCAGTACAATGGAGCAAGCGGCCTGTAATGGGTGTACCCCTGCACACAGAGTCTTCTTGCGGGGAAGCAACCTTTAGCGCTAAAGAATACGTTATACTTCGGGTTGTTCGTTTTTGGGTTTTATATTTTACTCGAAAGGGTTTTATGCCGCGATACACGAATATTTCACTGAAGTCATATCCGTAACAGAAATGGCGCCAGTACACCTTTGCCGAAGTGACCGGCCAGCAGGACGTCGCTCTCCAAGCACACCCACAAGACAGCCGTCGACCTGCAAATCATGCTCAGCTGTATATTTCGCTGCACATTTTACTTTCGTGTTTTAGTGATTCTTATGACAGAGGAATCAACCACTTTTTTTTTTTCAAGCAAGGCTGCTCAGTTTTGACCGGATTGGCACGGGGCAGATGTAGACCCCTAGAGATTCTATTGGTATGAGAAGACTTAATTTATAGTTTTAATGCGTAGTTGGGTTATGCGGGGCAGAAGAAAGGCAGTCGAATCTTCAAATATGCCAAAGAATGATAATAAACAATGTATATCGATAACAAAGAACGAAAAAAAAAAACAATGTGAAGGAAAGTTTGACATCCACCTGAATGCAGCCTATCGGCTACAAAGGAAAGCTATACAAATTTTTCTGAAACTTCACAGTTGAAAAAAATTTGTCCTGGTCCTGCTCCTGGTCTTGGTCTTCAACTGCAAAGTTTCTGAGGAAGCTGTATATTTTTCCGTTGTAGCCGATTGGCTGCATTCTGGTGGATGTCAAACTTTTCTTCGCGGAAACTTACTCCGCCTTGTGGACTTCCCCTAAATCTGGTCGATTAAAGAAACAATGTGTACGGATAACAAAAGCGAAAAAAATTAAAGCGACCCCACTTAACGTCAAAGCCGTCGGAAGTGCAGAGCAGTGATTCGCCATAATGGGCTGTAGTGCCGTTATTCTCTCACTGCTACCACCCAATGCAATTCAAATTTCCAGCCTTCGCAGTGCAGGCGCGCCCCCTGCCTGAAACTGCGCCAGCGGAGTGCAATTTTTTTTTGTACCTGATTTTCCCCCCGCACGTTCCGGCGTTGCACTGCCACTTTTTTCGCTTACTATCGTAAAAACCAACCCAACGAGCGTTCATAACTAAATGAACCTGGACGCGGCTGGTTCATCACGTATATTTTGCCTCAAATGTACCTATAGTTTTCTTTGCGCTGAACAACGGGTAGACGTATGACACGCGCCAGCGGTTCGCAAGTTTCGCACGCTTATGACTATAAAAACCGCTTGGTTTTCGGAGCCTCTGAGTTACGCCGTGACGACAGCCGCTACGACAGAACGCCGTGTGGCTCTACTTGGGTCCAACGAGCGCGCTACGACGACAAGGCGAGCCCCTAAAGTGCTCTGCATTGAAAAGAACTTCAGCGTACTGAAGTCGCTTCCCCAGGAAATGTAATGCAGAAAAAGAGCATGGTTTCCAGGCGCCCACAAAAACGCAAAATATTTCGCTGCCCTTCCAAACTCAACGGCTGCGGTTAGCTCAAGGACCCAAGCTCTCTGAGCTTGTGCTGAGCAGACTATGTGGCCTAACGCCCGAAAAATGTGAAGTGCGCAATTCCAACTGATGCAGTCACGGTTCTCCAAAGCTAACCATTCCGCGCAGAGAGAGTGGTCGGCTCAGCCTATTTTCGTAAGAATGGCCCAGTGCGGGAATTTCGTAACCTTAAGTAGATTTTAACTCTCCAAGTTTTTGTTATGCTCCGTAGAGATCAGAACGTACAACGAGGGTAAGTTTTATTATGAGGCACGAAGCAGCTCAAAAGCTGCCCTTTTCTCATGGAAGGGGCACCGAGAAGGTTGGGTAGGTCTTTAGCGTTTCCACAAGAGTTAAGGAAAATTCTGAAGTTGCATTTCAGTGCTCGCTGTGGCAATAGCAGAAAACATTGCTCTTCTAACCATTGGGCCTGCACAACAACTCGCGTCCGTCACGCAAGTTGACGGCCCGCCCACCAACTCAAGTCACAAAATGTTCGCACACAATTGTGTCCGGATGACTCAATAATTATACGGTTCTGGGCATCCGTAGAGCAATGGCAGCTGTCCTCTCGCAGGTGTTAATTAGAAGGATGTACCGTCAAAAAGCGATTACAAAGTCCAGAGAAAAAATATGACTGGCACTCGTAGCAATTATTCCAAACAATTGTAGAATATACAGGTTTCCAGAATCTACGAAGATTTTACAGGGCAAAGACATTCCTTGAAGTTTTTAACACTACAGAACATCGCTCCGGAAGGCTTAACCAGTCCTAATGCTTCCTGTCACAAACACTAGCGCGATCCCTCGAGTGTCGTAGAAATTTTTTCACCTAGAGATACAAAAATTACCTTGGTCCTCAGTTCTTTCAACAGCATGGTGGTGACGATTAGGTGGACAACAACGACGATGATATCGATGAGCACGATGACGGTGATCGTTCTATTTTTATCAAAGTGTTGGCATGTACCTCGCCTTGATAAGTTATTCACAACTACATTTAAACTAATAAAGTTTAGCGCACATAAAGTAGCAGTCCGAATGCCAATTTAGTTTTACTTATATCAGCTTGGAGCCATTTTTCGTTCTGGTTTTCTTTCACCAGTTTTTTTGGAGAGAAAGACAGAAACCATCTTAATGAATACTGAAGAGGTTAGCCCCACTAACGGCTGGGTTGCTACTTCACTTCGGGCTACATGCAGGGAGGCCAAGAAAAAGAAAGGAAGAAATTATGGAGTAAACGCTAATAAATAAAAAGGGGAGGATCAGATGATCAGATGATACAAGAAAAACATCTGGGCATCGGCTCGAACCCGTTCCAAGCAACCATAAAGGCAGCCCTCAAGGCTACGTTGTATCACCACTCCTATTCAACATCTCTGTGAAGGACCTCGGCCTACTCTCATGTTTTCTGGCATCCAAGGCGCGCGCGCTACGTGAATGATCACACCATATAGACTCGTGCGAAATTCAAGGGCGAGCAACAGTTCGCATGCAAAGCGCCACCGAATAAGCTCATCAGGTCCCAACACCAGCAGCATTGAGTGTGTTCCGGAAAAATTGGCCCTCCTTACCCTCAGCATCAAGAGCGCGCAAAACGTGAACGAAGCCTCTTGGATACGGCGCTCCCCATAGCAGGAAGACCGGACCCCTGCTTTAACCATCTTCGCATCCTGGGATTCATGGTTCCCCAAAACACATTCCTCCTCCACACGACTGCGCTGCTTCAACAGACGATAATATGTCACTTGCAAAGTGAGCGTACGATAGAAAAAGAAACGTTGGAAATTAAAAATTGCGTTTTCTGCATCCATCATTATCATAGCCATCATCATTATCAGAATAATCATCATTGTATTCACAGCAGGACAAAGGCCTCTCCTAAAAATTTTCAGCCACGTCTATCGAGTGCTACCCGAGTCCACCTTTTGCTCCCGAATTTCCCTAGTTCATCCCTCCACCGAGTTCTTGGCCGACCCCTAATTTGTCTACTGTCTATTGGCAGCTACTCCTTAAAACGAATGGTCCACTTGTTGCCCCTAGTGCACGTGAAGGTTCCCACCCATATTCATTTTCTTTGCTTGACTTGAACGCGAATGTCTTCCACACGTAGTTCTCTAAGCCATGCAGCTGTTTTCTTATCCCTAAGCGTGACCCCTAGCATTCTTCTTTTCATAGCCAGTTGGCCGACCTAAGTTTTCTTTCAAGTCGCTCAGTGAGACCCCAAGTTTCTCCCCATACGTCATTACCTGTACGACGAATTGTGTAGGAGTAATTGTCAGCTAATCTATCTGTCTGTCATAATATTTGGGTGCACGTACGAGGCGGCGGGGATGGTCTCTTAACGTTACTTTAAAAAAATATGTTGATTCCTCTGTCATAGGAACCGGTAAAACATAAAAGGGAAGTGTGCAGCGAAATCTGCAGCTGAGGATGATTTGCGGGACGGCGGCTGCCTTGTGGGTGCGCTCGGCGAGCGACGTCCTGCTGGCGGGTCTTTTCGGCAATGGTGCACTGGCGTCATTTCTGTGACGGATATGACGGCACTGAAACCTGTGTATTCCGGAATAAAACACTTTCGTGTTAAAAAAGGGCCCATCTCCCCACGAGGGGGACTCGAGTAAATGCGTCGCATAGGGGGTGGGTGTATTGCGTTAACGTTTAGTGTTTGGGGAGTTGGTGGTAGTGAACGCGTTGTATCAGAAGCTTCTTGACGTAGTTTGAATGAGTCAAGGATATAAGGCGCGTTCGTAGCCTTCCATTCTGTGTCGGCTTTGTGGCGCAGTGGGTGGAGCACCATGTACCTTGCGTTCCGCCCGCAGGGTCGTGGGATCGAAACCAGGCGCCGGTAAGTATTATTTTTTTATATAGTGTAGGGGGAGGGGTGCGGACCTGTTGTTGAGAGCGAGGAGGGTAGCGTGATGCGGGAGAGGAGGAGTGGGGGAGAGGGCGCACCTGGAACGGCTGTTGCGGACGCCGACAACGCCGGGTGACATCGTGAGTTAAATAAATGCTCTGCATTTAAAAAACAAACTTTCAGTGTGCGTAATAACTTTTTTCTGAAAGAGGACCGTAATATTGTGTGCCTTTTGCGGCGAGCGTCAATCGAGCATGCCACGCCTCGACGGCAAGGACGATGGTAGCCACATCGTTAGAGACGTTGCCTACCCGCCCTGTCTAACGTCGTTTTGTTCAAGCCACCCGTTTTCTCATTATCGTCACGAGTGGTCGTATTTTTCGTACCCTTCCTGCATCACCCCTTCTCATTTTTCTTCCTCCAATATGATTAGCAATAAATAAAAAAATTTAAACACATAAAAACCCGTGGAAAAGGAGCACAAGTTCTCAGACCTTGAAGTACCCCATGCTCACCAACGTGAGCTCATAACACTGCAAACTGCACACCTCCTCGCCTATCCGCACGCCGCTCCTCTCAGGCGCCTAAGCTTTCAGAGTCTGAAAAGGCGCGGTTGAGGGGAAAGTTTTTTTTATTCGCACGTCAAAGCGCCCTCCATTAACTCCTGTTTGTGAACGCCCTCCGCAACAAAACTGCACTCTCCTGCCTCAACAAAAAAAAAAAATTTAGAAAATCTTGATTTCCCCTTTTCTACTGCAGCAAATGGCAACAGCAGAAGCGTTTTGTAGAATTTAAATACTTTTTTGCTTCGTCTTTTTTCTTTCTTCCGCGAATATTCCTATTATGGCTCCACGTGAGGCGCGGTGATCAAATTCAAGAGTGCATACTATGTGGGTCCAAAACTCCGCGATAAACAGCGCATGCCACAGTTGCGAAGGGGATTTTATTACCTGGAGTTTTTCTGGGTTGGGAGTTGTTCTCGCGATAGTTAATTTTTGTTGAACATTTTTTTTTCTCCTTTGATGCCACTGGTTTCCGAAGATGAGGTAGCAAAAAAAAACGCCAAGTAAGTACAGGCAAAAGGCTCCGCAGGATTGAAAGCCTTCTTCGTGGGCAATTTCTAAAGTTTGTCAATAACACGTGGGGAGAGTAAAAATAAAAAAAAGAAAGGAGTTGTATGACCAGTCGCTTCTTTTGGTTGCACGTCAGCGGCCACTCTTGAAGGATGAGTTGAGAGGACGCGGCGGGGAGTCCGCATTCAATGGCCGTTCATTTGGCGGGTTCAGGTCCGCGCCCTTTTCGTGCAAGTCCTCGGAGCAAACAAACAGGGGTGTTTGTACATATTTTTGCTGGAATCTTTTTGGGGTGAATGGTTCTATTTTTAAGGGTTCGGCATTTTCAGGTGTGACATACCTTGCGTGCATGCAGCAACAAGAATGAAAGAGGTCTTGGTGTAATTAAACAAAAAAAAAGCCATACTCAGCCGTTACTGAATGATAAAAATGCACCGATCAAAATTTGAAGTCCCTGGTGCAAATGTTTCGGCTGGTTGTTGAGTCAGTTGGACACTTTTTTTTACACAAGTACCCATTTCTTTACACTAGTGGTCGCACCCAGCAATGTTTAGATGTGCCAATACTGCCGCGGGTTAGCACATATTAGGTATTCTGTGAAATCAATTAAATTGCTCAAATTCACATTCTTCCCGTTAGGTATTGCTTCGGACAAACAGTAAAATTATTTCCTAGCCATTAGGAACATCACGTATACGAGTTAAGATCCGTTTGTTAAACAATTGGGTCTGCAAAATATTCTAGAATTTCCGACAGTACGAAACCTTTTGGACTTTTTTAGCAAAACTGTATACCAATGCCCGTGATTACTTAACCGTGTCAAGCGTCCGTAAACAAAAATAGACAAAACAAGCTTTGCAGCAAAGCTAACCTTTTCAAAATTGTTCTTTGTTCGTCATTTTTTTGCGTGGAAAAAGAAATTCTTGATAGAAGAAAGTAAAACTGTAGCAAAGTATTCTCCCAGGTTAGGACCATAATCTACAAGCTTACGATTACGCCTGCTATGTCTGACCAGCTAGATGGCCGTGGAGGGTATGCTTTCTTTTACTTTCTGGTGTATTAATGCGAATGTAAGCGTACCCTACGCTTGAGTGTGGTAGCCAGCGCCACTCCGGCAACTCGGGGGGCAGGAAATCCATGGGACGAGACGCAAACGTCCACGACCTGTCAGGAGCAGTCGATCAGTGGATGACCCTCTTATGCTGCATGTGGCACTAATACTTCCCCAGGTAGTGTAAGAGGTAAGGTTGCAAGGTTAACGTAAAAGTGTAAGGCTCCGTTTCCCTCTTCTCCGTAAGACGTACTTTTGTGGGGAGGCGACTGACGTTATTAATACACATACTAGGCGCACTTTCCGTCTGCGTTATGATGGATAGTCGTACGTTATTCACCCATGCTTGTAAAGGCTTAGCGACTGCAGCATTAGTTGGGTTGAAACAGTCATTTTCTTCTTCTTGATGTCGTAGTAAGCCAGTTATGCTAACTTCGTTTGCCTACTCGTTCTTCGAGGCCAAAACAGTGGATACTATACTTCTTTTCAAAACATCAGAAACTGTGAGACCATTCCTTAACAAATGGAATGAGCGAACACGGAGAAGACGGAACGAGACAATTCGTGGAAGAATAGTTGCTAAGGAGAGAGTATAGGGACAAAAGGGGAAGGAGAAGGGATATAGAGGTGGGGCGAGTAATTCTAGGACACATAAGCACTCCTTATAATGTAGTGATGGCGGAAAAATTAGGGTTAAACTGTGGAACTATGGCGGTATTGTGTGTAGCGCAATGTTTCTTTATAATTCATTATTAAATATAATTTTGGTCGAGACCGATCACACTAAACGTTAATTAAAGAACGGTGTAACGTTCCTTTATGTACTTAACTTATGAGTTAAACGTGCCGAACATTTCCTTCGCGCTGAACACTTTTTGTGTGCACTAGCCGTGCCACCAGTGCTAGTAGTTTAGAGAAATCTTCTGTACGTGTACTGCACGTTCACACTGTTCGTTATAGCAGAATCGCTTGTGCATTGGGCGCTCAAAACAGAGGCGGCAAAAGAGTCTACATAAGAAACATGCCGTGGTTTGCAAAGATATGCTTCGCATTTCAAGCGTCTTCACTTCAGCTAGAAGGTGCGAAAAATTCTTCGGCGCACTTAAGTCTGCTTTGTGCTTTGAAGGCGAAAGCATTATGACTTCCGGTGGCGATATTTAACAAAGGCTTCTTTACTGCTAGAACGTGTTTCGTATCTTCATTCGCTATCGTTTCTTTGTCTCTGCTTCTCCACAATCACAATGTCTCGTTGCTGAAGTTCACCTGTTTTATTCACGTGCCGCTGCATTCTCCTGTCACGCGGTATGACGTCAGCGCCACAAGCGCACTTCTTCCGCCACTTTACTATCATTTACCACGATAGTAACGCACTCGGCTCTTGCACAAAAGACCCGTGTTCATTTCCTGTGTGACCTCCAATGTACACAGTCTTTTTTTTCTAACTACTACAATCATTTTATCGAAATTAATCCTTACACGCCCTCTGGCACAAATTCCGACATTTTCGTAAACGCTATATATTTGAACAAGTGTTCTTCCGCTTCAGAGCGGCGGCCATTTTCTGCACCATACCCCAACGCCACTTTCTTGCACAATGTGGAACCTAACGTTCTCGCTTTAAACTGGGCCAGTAACAAAATTATCGAGTTGGCTTCTTTTCTTGTCCCCAAAAGTCATCTTCTTCCGCGACACCAAAGTCGTGCAGCCAAAGCACGCTTTACAGGTAGATGGGCGCTGATAGGGTTGGAACGTCAAGACGGCGGCCTCCATGCCTTGGGGTCGTCGTCATCGTCATCATCATCATCATCATCATCTTCGTCGTCGTTGTCGTCATTGTCGCCATCGTAGTCATAATAATCAACATCGCCGTCGTCATCGCCATTGCCATCATCGTCTGCAGGACGAAGGTCGCCTGCAGGACGAAGGTCTCTCCCTTCGACCTCCACCGCTCCTCTCCTGCGCTGTTCGCATCCCCTCTTTGCCAGCCAATTTTGTACGAGGATTGCGTGACAGCAGTTGCGCCAAATTTTTCACCACATAAACCGCTAATAAATCTTCAAAAGTTTAACTTGCGTAATTTAGAGGGATCTTAAACAATTCATTCGCGTATTGCAGCGAGAAAAATTCACAAGTTCAAACACTAAAATCGTGTTGGCTTCTGTCGCGCCTTCATTTTTGTAGAATTCTAGAGCTACATCTATTCTACGCAAATAGATGGCCCTTGCTGCCCACTTAGAAGACAGGCCGAATGCTGCGTGAGAGAAGTAAATTTGTCTGAGCCAACTAGATTTTTAATGTGGCAGCTAACGAAAGGGTAAAATATACACCCCCTGCCCCTCAAGAAAAAGAAACATTCACTAGCAGGTAACCCCCCCCCTTTTTTTACTCAAAAGAGAAGAATAACAGAATTTGTTAGAATAACAGAATTTGTCAGAAGAATTTTTTCTGACCTTCTTTAGCTACTGAGGTTCATATAAGGCAAAATACACGCCTGCACGTCCCAAATTTTCATCTTGTTGTTAACGGAGTGCTGACACGACTTTTTTGGTTCCGTTGTTTTTTTCGCGTCTATAAGTGCCTAGAAGTCCACTAATTATAGTATGGCACATCCGATTGTCGAACACAGCATAAATAATTACTTGCAGCTCTGTTTATTCGTGTCAGTTTTGGTTTCGGTGAAGCGAACACCGAGGCAGCCACCATGACGGGAAGGTGCATTTGACGTCGTCACTGTTATCGTTGCACCACACCCGATGTCAGTCTGGGCGCCCCAGAACAGCCCGACCGGCCGTAGTAGCACGGCGTAACGTCAGTCCCAAAAACTGTGACGGGATGCACAAGGCGATGCACAAGCACCGCAGCCGCCTCAATACGTCATGGAAGCCCTGACGTCGGCCGTTTGTAACGAAGCACACATGATGCCATGAGCTTGCTCGATGTGCGGATAAGATTTCTCGTGCGCGCAAGGATGAAAATTGATTTAAAATATGTTCTACTGAACGGTTACGCTTTAAGCTCCCAAAGGGTACCTCATATACAAAGGAAGTTTTTTGCATAGTAATCTGAGCTTTGAAATTTTGAGGGTGAAGCCCCTTAGGGGCTGGAGCTGTTGGCGTCTCCTGTCGTCGTCGTCGTAGTCGTCGTCGTAATCGTCATTCGTATCATGTAGTCACAGTACTAAAACACCGGGACACTCGTTTATGCCACGCGCTATAACGTAACGCGTACTAAAAAAACACCGGGACACTCGTTTACGCCTCGCGCTGGAGCCCTTTGTAACCCACATTAAAAAAAACACTGGAGCACTCGTTTACGCCTCATGCTAGAAAGCTTTGTGCGTCAAAGACAAGAGATTTTCACAGCAAAGCTGTATTTCTTTACCCCCACCGGTTTCATCTTCTTTGGCGAAAATTCGAAGGCACCAAGAATACACTTATACATAGTATGCTTGGCACCTCACCAGATTTCACGTTAGTGGAGATGTCGCGGGAGTTTTCATAGTGTATTCATAGTGAACCACCGCAATCTCTAGTGCTCATGTGTATTGATATGCGCTCTGCTTTCAAAAATTATTTGCCACTGCTAAAACGTTTTATCCAGCCGTTATATTGGGAACCGTTTATACTCAGGTGGTACCGGTAGGCCGGTAAGCCACTTTACTCAATTTTATTATTGTGAAAAGAAATTACAAGTATAAAATGTCATTCGTATATTCGCTGATCTTCTTATGCAGGCGTCTTTTTCTAACCGATAGCAACGAGACACTTGTCTCTGTCTTATAAAAGCATCCCCGATCCGTTTAATGGTAATTTCATATTTTACGATAACATGGAATAATGAGGCTCTGAGCACGACACATTCGGATATTAATAACAGAGCTGTTTATTCCGAGCATTAACCGTCCGTCGCCCCAAAATACCTCGAAGCCTTACAAAAAAAATGTGGTTATGGATTTCCCGGGAATCAGACCCGGGAACTTTACGCCGGAAACCGGAAACCTAACCACTGTGCCACGCCAAAGGTCCCAGTGCTATGGGATTAGCAGCCGTGGGGAACAATAACATCCGCCAGTTGGAAAGAACAAAAAAAAAACGCTTCCCGTGGTAGGAATTTAAACTGGGTCCCCCGCGCTATGAAACCGGCGTCTATTCGATTGAGCTGTCATCGCATTCCGGTCACACAGCGTTTTCTTCGGGTTCGCAGCGCGGGCGTTGGCTTTGAACTTGGCCGCGAGTGCTAACGCGGTCTACTCTGGGAGAGATATCAAAGCCTATGGACGAAACGATCCGGGCCTACCAGTTATAGAGAACTTACAGCGGCACATTTGGAAACCATATGAGGTGCAACAGCCGGCCCTCCGGCGGAGGGAGAAGGGCCGCTAGCTCTGCCGTTTCCCCATCCTTGCTCCACTAGGGCTAGCTACGCAAATGTTTGAATGCCATTCTTCAATAATGCGCCCTAGATTCGGCTTATCTTATCTTGTGGCACCTTCATAAGGGTGACGCTTATTATCCGGTCTTTGTAATCCCTCGCAACCCAAGTTTGTATATTGTCATCAACCAGAGCGCAGTGACCGCATGCTAATCTACTCTGCTTAGCAATGTCGCCTAGCTAACCGGAAAAGCAAAGAACAATCTGACGCTGTATGACAGTGGTGACTATGGTCCTATCAACCGAAAACAAGCTGGCATCTGGTGCAAATTCATTCTAACGTTTTAGCAGCCATCAGTAAAAGCGAACTGAACTGTCATCAAGCAAAACCTGCTGACATCAACGACAAGGCACGTTTCCGTGCCCTATCCCAATTAATGAGCGGTCACCATTAGCCTGGCTCAAGATTTTCTAAGATGCCTTCATTGAAGGAAGTTGCATGCTTTTCCATATTTCTATACTGCGCAGTTGTGAGCTCGCCTGGTCCAAAAAAGTATACTGCTAGAAAAATAGTTTGATCGATCCCTCGCTAAGAAAACTTAACGTTACATTTTCTCAAATTTCGTTAGAAATTTGCTGGAAATAACCCCTGACAATTTTAGAACTTGATTAACATGCACACTTGTTGTTGTTCGTTTATTTCATAGCCTTAAGGCTTAGTAGACACTAAGCGGGTCCGATCTGTATCTACGAAACTAGGTTGGCCTCCCGGATATAATCCAGGAAGGAATGGTAGGCAGGACCATGGAGCCACCGATGGTAATGCGCGTCTTGCCGCAAATTCAGGGCTACTGCCATCAAACATTTCCTTCGAATGTCCTCAGTTCCAGGGCATGTCCATATTAGGTGGTGAAGGTCTGCCGGAACCGTTTCCTCAGAGCAGGTTGGACATTTCACATGCCCTCGGTAATCCCCTTTCCAACCACTCGTGCGGGCAGGAGTAAGAGCCACGCCCAGTCACATCCTTCGTAGTGCAACCTCCTCCATCCTGGTAAGGTTGAGGGGTAGGGGAACCGAACGCGGAGGTATGAGAGCACGCGTTCGGCTTCAAAGATCCTCCTTTGCAGCCATGCTTGTGGCCCATGGGTCACTTGGGAGCTGGGCGGGGGATGATGGGGCCGGGAAGTTGTGTGAAAGAAAGTCAGCCCGTTCATTTCCTACAATACTGGTGTGACCAAACCCATGACACAACCACATTGGATGGCATTTTGCTGTGGAGCTGGTGGACGCAATGGCAGATGATGGGGGTCTGCGCAGCCTGTTTCAAATAGCGGATCACTTGCGTAGAGTCGGTACGAAGATTGATGGTTGTCAATACTTCATTGAAAGCGGCTGCACGCAGTAGCGCGTTGTGTATAGCCTGCAATTCCAGCAGGATTGGGGTGCATGTGGCAGAGGTGTAGGCAGTACAGCCTTCGATGCTGGGATGAGTGGAGCTGGTCCACGCTGTGACTCCATGCGTTCCTGTGCATGAAGCGTCGGTATAGAGGAGGCATTGATCGTATTGTCCCTAGTTATTTTGTAGGGGAGAGAGCTGTACTTTACCCTCCTTGGTCCGCCTTCTCTGAAGATGGCTTGTCTTGTTGGAGGTTATAATCCTATAACCCCGGGGTGGAAGCTCATCCTGACTTTCCTGAGGTGCCAAGGTGCCCGGGTTGAAGTGGTCGTACAGTGCATGGCCGTTCTGCAGACATGCATACTTTGACAGTCCCACAGCTTAGCAGTGATTTATGAGCTCGTCAATCGCGTTGAGCTGAGCTTGTTCCTGAAGGACCGGTATCGGGGTGATGCGAGGGAAACCGGTGATGGCTCGCATGGCTTCTCTATTAGCTTCCAGTTTAGCACTTTGGGATACGGTTAGACGCAGAAACTGGGCTTCATATACCCATCGTGGTTGGAGCACAGCACACGCCAGCCTCCGAGCGACCTCAGTTCTTGCACCCCCCGCTTTTGGCGCGATGCGGTGGATTAGGCGAATAATATTTGCCGCCGTTTACCTCACTGCTCGAAGCCATGCTGTAGCGGTAACAGCCTGGTGAATATGCAGGCCCAGAATACGGAGCTCTGTTGCTTCAGCAAGCTGATGAGCATCTACGCGTATAGATGGAAGGTGGACGGTGAGCTTCTTGCGGCCAGCTTTGTTAGCGACTGTCATGTACTTCGTCTTCTCGGCGGATACAGTAAGACCAACGTTCCCTGCAAATGCCTGGATAACTTCAAGAGCCTTCTCCAGCGATGTATACTACATCTAGACGTTTTTGTGCGTCGACCATACTGTGACATCCTCCGCGTAGATGAGGAGACGTGTGTGCTGCACAGTGTTGAGCTGCCACGCTAAGTGAATAAATACAATGTTAACAAGTATGGGTGACAGCACAGCTCCCTTGGGGACACCACGCACCGAGTGAAACAGTCCTACTCGCTTCCCTTCTACATGGACAGCGAATGTACGTTTTTTTAAAGGCGGCGACATAATCAACCCCATGACGTGGCAGGGCCAACTCAAGCATAGCACGTATGATACCGTCGTGGGATAGATTATCATACCCCTTTGAAATATCGGTTGCCAGTATGGTGTGAATGTCGTGGCTATAGGAGGAAACATTCAAGATGTCTTCGTACAACATCGCCAAACCATCTTCCGTGTCAAGACCAGGGTGAAACCCGATTTATGCTGGGTGATATTTGCGATGCTTCTCTAGCCACCAAGAGAGACGTGTTGCCAGCATTCGTTCTGCTAGTTTGCAGATGGTGAGTATCGAGGAGATTGGGCAGAGATTTTCTAAACGGTTAGGAGGTTTTCCAGGCTTAGCTAATGGGATAACTATTGAGTGATTCCATTCGGCCGGGATTGTTGAGGTTGTCCAGGTTTCATTAATTATATCCAGAATAGTAGTGAGGATATCTCCCTCTCGTACGGTATACCATCCGGGCCTGGGGTGGTACGCTTTTTGGAACATTCAATAGCGGCGAGTAGTTCCGGAAGCATAAACGCAGTCTCCAGGCCGTCTGTGTCTGCTGCGGGAGGAGGGGGATCTTGGGGAAGCGTGTGCGGCACATCGTGTAGAGGGAAGAATTGTCGAGCTGCCCGTTCGGCTAATTCTTCTGGAGTCTCCTGAGCTGCAAGGCGGGAACTTGCCACGGGATCGGGTGGTCGACGACCGTTTTCCATTGCTCGGAATGTGCTCCAAAGTGTGCGATTTCATGTACGGCCATTCATACCGTCGCACCACCGCAGCCACCTTTCACGGGGAAGAACCTTTTGGTATTGTCGGGCTTTGGCCGTAAGGCGGTTAACCCTGATCCTGTCCGGGAGGGAGTCCGGATTTCTCCCAGCAGCGATATCTGCTCTTTTCCGTGCCGTCCACAAATTAAGGACGTGCGTGTCAGGGTTCGGTTTGGCCTCATCTACCCACGTTTCGATCGTAGCCTCCTTTAGTTTTTGAGTCAGTGTACTGCGTAATGTAGATCCCGATAGCGGCACGTCCGCAGTAAGTGAACGGAATTTGTCCCAGGTGGTAATACAGGCCTTCCGCTTGACTTTGGAGGTACTGTGCAGGCGTAGATGAATACGTATAGGGAGGTGATCACTGCCCCAAGCGTCTGGCTCTACCTGCCAGTGGGGCGTCCGATTTCCCATCCACCACGTTAGATCGGGAGAATTTGTGGTAGTCGTGCGGGTAGGCGTGAAAGGAGCGTTGAGAAGCTGACATGCCGTGTCGAAAAAGGTCTCGTAAACTTTTGTGCCACGGCGGGAGGCCATTGCGTATCCACATTTCATGTGGGGCTGCATTAAAGTCACCACCGACAAGGTCTGGGACGCCCAGGTACGCTCTTCGTAAATACTCAAACCAGCCAAGACGTATACGGGCCGATGGCGCAAGGTGTATATAGATCGAAACGAGTATAACCGTACTTCGCGGAAGACGTACGAGAATAGCAACTACTTCCTGGTTGGTGTTACACCAAACATTAAGGTACATCTGTGTATGTGGGCATAGAGCAGATACATACACGGCAGCCTTGCCGGGATGGGCATCCGCGGCATTCTTGCGCCCATCTTATGGTAGGAAAATGATACCCCAGAAAGCCAGGTAAGGGGTGCAATACATTATGTTCCTGCAAGAGCAGTGCATATATCCGTAGCTTACCGTATTGCACTCGGAATTTCAGTTCTCCGATTTTTTTTTCTTGCGAGGCCCCGGCAATTCCACTGTAGGATGCCTGGGTGAGTTGACGTTGAGAGTTTTGCGTTGTCCCGAGTTTGCTTCAGTTCATACCATTGCTCTATGAGCCTAGGTTCCCCTGTACTGATCGTGGTGTCACGAAAACCATGAATGCCTCATTTAGCTCAGCCTTACTACAGGACATTTTCCGTACGTGGATAAGTGCGTGGATAAGTGCTACGATATTTTAAGACAGGAGAAATTGCCCCAGTACCAAAAAAAGAACACCTTCATTTCTTTCATGTACCTGTAAGCTCTTATCAATTGTCAGTACCCGCTTGAAAATACCGCTACAAACAATAAAAATACCGCTACAAACAATGTTGAAATACCGCTACAAACAATACATACCGCTACAAACCGCTACAAACACGAAGTAATTTTCTAACATCTGCTTCTTTCTTTCATCCAAGTGAGCAAAACTTGACAGAAGGCCTCCCCTGTCATGCACAATTTGCCCCCTTCCTAACCACCTCAACTCCGCAACCTACATTAGGCTAGTTTCTCTGCAGCTGCTGTCATAAAAGTTAAAGAAAAACTATAATAAAATCACTAAGTTACAAACAGCGCAGCGACAAGACGATAGGAGGATCACACAAACACGGCGCCGTGTTTGTGTGATCCTCCAATTGTCTTGTTCCTGCGCTGTTTGTAACTTAGTGATTTTATTATAGTTTGCGCTGTGTTTGTGTGATCCTTCTATTGCTTGTTCCTGCGCTGTTTGTAACTTAGTCATGTACCCACTGCCCCGCCTACAATCTCTGTAATAATAAAATCACCCGCGAATGAGAATTTCTAAAGCTTTTATGTTTAAGCCTACTAATTCTCATGTTTCACTGGTAGCAGTGTTATTTAGTGAGCGGTAGCACCTCTCACGCGCTGACGAAGCCGAATTCGCTCCACCCCCTTAGGTTCATAATGTACCGCAGCTTATCCACTGCTCACATACCTAATAATCAATCCACTAACTACGATAACAATACGAGTCATAAGTCTTCTTTGCCGCAGGGCAAGCAATTCGCCAATTATTAGGCTGGCCAAGTCATGTGGTCACCCTCCCACATCTTTAAGAAATAGGCGCCGAAGTGTACGGTATGTTCTGTGTACTCCAGTTTCAATCACCGCGCTACGTGCGGTGCTTTCGTTGCTTAAGGAAGTCGCACCACTTCAACCGGCCTTGTTCCAGGCCTAAAACCCTGTTCTGCAGAACCGCTCCGTTTGTATCGGGGTCATGGGTCATTTCATCCCTCATCTTCTTCGACCAATCTAAGAGACGAAGATTCGATTGTCCTATCTTCGACTGCCTGTCAACCACTCTCGAAGCCTGGTTCCTACAGCAGAGTCTAGTGAGCGGCCTCGGGAAGCTCGCCCGTTGCTCTTTGTCTTTCTCGTCGGAATGACGAGATACAGCCTCGTCTGGATTAATCCGAGGTCAACCACGCGGACGGCTCAATTAAATATGGGCTTGCCTTCATCTGTCAGGCATCATATCGCTGTACTATGGAGCGAAAATAGGACACAGGAGACCCCGATTTCTGCGGATTAGCTCCCGAAGCTCCAGCATCGCTCCAATCGGCTATAAACCTGAAAAAATAAAAAAGAAAAGGATATATATATCTATAATAATTACATCAGTTCACCCTCTTCAAGCAACAGGACGGCAAAGAGAGATGAGAAGGGAGGCGAATCTAAGCTAATAACTCCCAACTCATGCGCGAACGCATGAGGAGGCAGGAAGAGGGGTCTTCTTTTTTCCCTTCGGCTGTGGTTGGATGGAAAGCCGCCAACACAATCCAATCCAATCCACGAATGGGGCAGTCATTGGCGTACGGCCGACGAAATGGCCCCTACACGATTGCGAGGGAGCTGCGTTTGGGAGACAGGAATGATACTTCGACCGTGCTGGGGATTTATTCTTTTCCTCAATAGATAATCCTCTCATTCCACCGAAACCGGCCCATCCAGTGGGGAGCCAGGCTGGCTGATTAATGCTTGCCTTTTTATATCACTTCGATGCTTGCTTCGGGCAAGCTTCAGCATATGCTTTAATCAGCGAAGTGATCAGGAGGTCAGTGCGGGAACGGGGATAAACATATTTTAATAATCGGGGTCTCCATAAACGTTAGATTAGTCAAATGTACAGAAAGGAACGATCTGTGTGTCGCAGAAAGTAGTTTTGGGTGGCTGAAGTTGCAGTAATATGTTTGTTTGAATGGAGAAAAAATGTGTGTTTGCTTCGATAGGACGGACTTTGTGTAGGTCTATATCTTAAAAGAAATTGAGACTATCACCCTACAAATGCTATCGGCAAGTTTGCGTATATATTAAACAAGATGCCCCGGCCAACCCGCCTTCGTAGCGGCCATGGCGTTGTGTCACTAAATTCAGGGAGCTGGAATCAATTTCCGACTTCAGTGGCTGTTTTTCTGACGGAAACAACAACAAAAAAACAAGATGGATTCTTTATGCACACAACTTTGTAAAAGCACAGATTACAACACCTGGTGATGGGTGGGTACATTACCAAGCAGATGCACGCACACGTTCGCCTCCTAATACGTTACTCACAATTATAAGGGGCGGATGGTAAGCAACCGCGCCTGTAAAGAGACCACATACATCATTATTTCAGTGAGAGAACTAGCTTGAGATTTGTCACCTAAATTCAATAGCGCGCCAAAATATGATGTTTTCATCAAATAAAGACCACAGATTTTTTCATTGAAGTTCTTTTATACGTCAGGAGCGACGTCAGTGGTGACGCACCAAAAACAGATTAATGTGTGCATTAACTCTATGTTAGCATGCAACCAGTACAAATAAACAGAGCCAGGGGCGTAACTGCAATTGTATGGTCAAATCAAATTCATTGGTGGCACTTTTTGTCGGCGGCTGCGCATCCCAAAAACTAATCGCTGTGACGGCAAAAAGGCGCAGGATAAAAGTGGTCAGCGAGTCGCCCCTTTTTTTATCTGCGCGTTTCTCATTACAAAGATCATGTATTCCCAAGTTTGCTTAAAAATTCGCATTGCTGTTTTTCTGAAACAGGAGCAATTCCAATGAGCTCTAAGCTTGCATTTCTCGTACAAGGTCTCTTAAAGAGAGAGTGTCGTGATTTCATTCCTTCGGAAAACACCGCCTTCTGCAATAATATGAGTCGTCATGATCCCTTCCTCCAGGAGGAACAATTACGGGTTGTTCTCATATATTACTGCAAAGCCGTATAATCTAACCAGCCAAAGAAATTTTCGTGTCCGCGTCAGCAGAAAACTCCCAGGCTACTACTGGCTGCAAAAATTAGTAGTGGCTTAGCTCTGCTTTGCCAGGATATACGTAGCGTGAGCTAAGGTTCAGCAATCCAGTCAACCCAGTCCAGTCCAGTGCAGTCCTGTCCAGTCACTGCTCCTCGCGCATGCTCAGCACGGCTCTTCACGAGCCATGCAAAACAGCTATCAAGCGTCTCCGGTGCAGCGTCAGACTTGGCTACTGCGCAATTAAGGCGCACACCTGGGCACGCGCCGGCGCCAGTGCGCCTGCCGCGGCTATGACGCAACACAATACAACACAATCCACTTTAATCAAATCAAATCCAAATCCAATCCAATCCAATGCCACTCGCGCTTGCGCAGAGCGGCCCTTCACGGCACACCCGAAACTGCTTAACCCCGGCCAGTGTAGCTTACGCTACAAAAGCGTACATCCCAAGCTCCTACACACTGGCTACACAGATAAGCTGCTGGCACCGCCACGCATCGAACTTGAGACAGCGTAGAGAAAAGGGGCGAGAGCCCGTCGTCTTGCAGACTAAGGTAACGCGGTAACAGACTAAGGTAACGCGGACCCATGGTAACGCGGAGACAGACAGTGGTTTGGATTCAGCGTCTGGGGAGAGGGAGGGTGCTCTTTGGCGGTGACGCATGAAGCAACAGTGAGGGTAAAGCAGTGAGAGAGTTGAAGGCAAAGACGCGGTGTCGCGCTTTTGCTCACCCTTATAAAGACACTAAAAGTGGCCGCCAGAATCGGCGCGTTCCAAACTGCGCCGTTACGTGCCGGCACGTGCGACATGAAAGCGAGCAAAAAAAAAAAAAAAACAGGTCTTCCGCTCGCGCTGTTCAGGCATTTGGCGCACGAGCACTGCGAAGGCGGGAAATTCGAATTGCAATGGCCAAACCTTCGTTCAATTCTTTCAGAAACGAGTGAGGCAGGGACGCGAAGAGCGTGAAGGGTGGTAGCAGTGAACGGATTCCACGTGTGTGAATTCAAGTGATGTCGCATGGGCAATTGTTGTGGGTGTCGTTTACAGCCTCGAAGTCCAACCGCCTTCACAGCGTGGATTGGAGCCAATTTTAAAGACGATAGCCTTTCTTAGGCTACTTAAACCCAGAAATTTTGGTCTGTCTGTTTGTCTGTCTGTCCGTCTGTCTGTAACTCGATTCAGCCACCCGACCAAAGTAATGTGCTTACTGCGCAATAGTCTTATATACTCACAGCCAAATGTAAACGTCTAAGCCCAGTTTATATGTTCATACTTGCCAACATTGTTAAACAAAAACAAGACATTACGCAAATATAAAACAAGAAATTAGTACACAAGGGATATTTACAGTGTTCCTTTATTAAAAAATTCCTGGATGCTTGGTTTTTCAATAGCAAATGATATTCTACATCTACTGCAGAACAACGCGTACCACCTGCTGTTGCCCGCGCCACCTCCGGGCGGCATATGAGAAATCACGCGGCAACAGCAAAGAAAGGTTCCACTAGCTAGGTTTCACGTTCTGCTAGGAACGCACGTGGAGCACGGCAACGTGGTTCTATAAACCTTGAAGTGGGCCACCTCGATTCACGCGCATCTTCGCCGTACTGCAGCGCTGGCATCGCGGAACCCAGCCTGTAGCAGTGGAACGCGGTAAATTCAAACCGCCTTGAGCAAACCTTTAGTGTGTTTGCCTTGGGATGAGCGCGACGGAACAGGAACAGCATGAAAGGTGAGCGGGAAAGCGAAGGGGGGCATTTCGTTGGCAAATGTCCACAAAGACTATCGTCTTTTGACGACATTTGCAACGAAAGGAGCATATACACGGCCAATTTTTTTAGTAATCGTTCTCTGTAATATGGGGCAGGATTACCGCTCCATGTTTTATTCGCTACCTTTGTAAAAAGCACGACGAACTCCTCTTTGTCTCCGGCGAGCAGCTGTGTCCTCGTCCCCACCATCACTTCTTCTCTTTGAGTGAACAGTTAGTCATGTATGACTATAACGATGCGTGATGACGTACGTACAGACGTATCCTCATTTAATATTAGGCGTTGATTCTATAAAAAGAAAGGTGTTCATGGTATAACGTTCCCGGGAACTTTCTAGAGTACCCGCTATGTAAAGCATTCCGTATGTCTTCTCGCCAAGGTGCAGCTTGGGGGGCAACGGTCTGAATAGTGTTGCATCATGGCGGCGATGGGAGCAGTCTGTATTAATTTTACCCAATCGAGCAAATCGCCTCCGCTCACTCACTAGTCAGAGTAACTGTTAACCATTACTAGTGACTCTGGCTAGTCAGTAAGCGGGAGCGGTTTGGCCGGTTGGGTAAAATCGACACACACTGATCACTTGCGTATGCGGAACGACACCAGCGAGAATTGCCGCACTGGACGGTAGCAGTCTGTCTCGATTTTTGCGCAGCCGGCCACGCCGCTTCCGCTCACCGACTAGCCAGATTCACTATTATAATGAACCGTGACTGTGGCTGGTCAGTGAGCGGAAGCGGTCTGGCCGGCTGGGCAAAAATCAAGACCGACTGCTCCGATCACCGCCATGATGCAACACTATTTAGACCATTACGCAGCTTGGGCGCGTTAAACCTCAATGTAAAACTCGTTTCTCGGATGAGCTCAGAGTGACGCAATGCCGTGCGACGCGCCCGATAACTCTCAGGAGCAAAATAGCTCATTCGTTGATTGTTGGCACATTATTCTTGTGAACATAAACGTGCACAAAGATCGTTCCTATTAATAATTTTCGCATACCTTGATTCTGAGCCGTGTTTCAACACTCCGCAAAAACGAAACGGCCGCAAAGGCGAGAGCGGCCATGTGTTAAAAATTCAGTGCACGTCCAGTTAGTGTAACTATAATCCGTAGCCCTTGCAACGGCAAACCACCTAGCCGTTGTGCAGCTCAAGCTAAGCTCACCAGCTCAGCACGTAAAACCCGATTTTTGTTTAGTTCGAAACTTATCCCCCGGTATTACCCTTTGCGAGTTTTTCTCGTCAAGGCAGACGACAATGACAGCCAGACGTGTGCGCTTGACGTTATTACTGGAGCTTATAGTCTCCACAGAATGACTTTTTTCTGTTAATTGAGGATATGTATTCTGATAATTACCTTATCTTCACGAACACACAAAAAAGTGCATTATGAGCCCGCTGTGTCCTCAACTTACACGCTAAAACAGGTACTTTTCGAAGCCTTAAGCTGTTTATGGCTATTTTCGGAGCCATTTATCTCTTGAAAGTTACCAGAAAAGGAACACACGTATTTCTTCGCGAACAGCTTAAGCCACCAACCAAGTTCAACAAAACCACGCATGGTATCACCCAGATTTAGGAATGTCCGAGCGTGTTTATACCTTGAAATAGAAGCTCACCAGTGTATTTTCTGTTGAGGAACTAAAATTTGCATTAAATATCGTGTTACTACTCGAAAGAGCTACGAGCAGTGCTTGATTAGTGCCCGATTTTCCTTCCAGCCTATTAAAATGTATATGTGGAAATAAAGTTCCCACAACTAATAAACGGCGCAACTTAATATTATATAATCCAGCTTAGGAAATAGGGGACCGATTACGTGGGGTACTACATTGTAGATTGTTTAAGAACGCTTTTCACAAGAAAAGAGCTGTATAACTAGGCTATACTACGTATGTAACCTCCGCAAACGCATGCATTTGCTCACTCTCCTCAGCCGGGTAATTTTTCTAGGGGCTGCCCAAGAGCTCCTGGAGTCAGTTGCTGCCGAATGGAGCCGGAAGCGGCGATCACAGATTATGGCGTACATTTCAACCCGCATGGCATTCAAACACTGTTCCCCCACTTGGAAATCCGCGCGTCTTGTGCATCATGTATTGGAGTGTCAAGTTGACCGGCTCCTCCGTCCATGCTCTTTTTGAGCCCGTTAAGAGGCAGCAGGAACGTCGGGTTAAGTGTTACGCTGGGTGTACGGAAGGCTCTTCCGCCTCCTTTATCCCCCCCCCCCCCCCCTATTATCGCCCCCCTTAAAAATACATTTGTCGTCACGCGGAATTAAGCCGCGGATCAGGACTCGGGAAAGCTGCGCAGCTGACCGAAACGAGATGAGCCCCGCGAACCCGTGCCAGGCGCAGCTGGCACTAAGCGAGCCCGAAAGCTGTTCAGATCCACCACTGCGGGAGCAAGACTACATTAAGCCAGAATCTGTGACGTCACCGGTATCTGGCGGTTCTAATGGCCAATTACGCTAGCGAACAGGATTAGGCCTAACGCCTTTACTCCCGCCATTTCTTGATCCGAGGTTTCGGCTGGGGGGTCACCTCGCTGGCCCGCGCCACGGCCGGCAAGCCCAGAAGCACTACTACTGTCGTGAGGCAAAACACGCGAAAGGGGAGGGGGGCAGAAAACAGCGGAAAGGAAACAGGAAATATACAACAAAGCGAAAGCAAGAGGGCTCGGCTAAGAAACGGGCGGTCGTAGAAATACATATAAATGACCCTAATTTCGTAGGCTTTAGGACCTCGTCCCCAGAGCGGCGTGGCGGGCGCCATTTTGCGCGAGCCGCGAACTCCGATTGGATGGTACGACTTGTGACGAGACCGGCGGGGGTGGGAACCCGCGTGGGCCAATCGGCGCGCCCCGTGCGTGCACCCCCCCGTGGCGCCTCGGCTGCTTCTTTTCTCGTCCTCATTTATGTCGAAGGAAGTCTCTTTTCGCCGCTTGCAGCGAAATAAACTAAAGCAATAAAGGCCCGGCCGGTCAGGCGCCGCAGGAGCCATAGCCCCCAGAACCCTCGCCTTCCAGGCCACCCACCAACGTCCCTGGAATCCAGAAACAGTCCGCGTGGGCTTTGCGAGCTATTTCCAAGTTAGCCCGCCGCCGCCTCAGTCGGCACCCTTTTCTTTCCGGGCCTGGCTGCTTCCCCGATATCTCTTTCAGGCGCCGCCGACTGGCGAAAAATTTTCTTCGGTGCCAACTCCGAGTTTCGCGCCTGTTTTCGAAACTTTGCCCGTCTTCCGCACTTTTCGGTGACGCCGAAAAGATGCCGTTTGTTGCTGCCATTCATGAACTCGCTCTGTATTTATGTTCCTCCGTCAGTTTCGGATATACTTTCGAGGTTCTACAAAAAAAAAAAAATTGGTTTTCTTTTCAGGCGAGCGGAAAGAACTACGAAAAAGAAGGGCACTAGTTCCTGTGCCTTTCGTGAGGACGTCAGTAAGACCTAAAATAGCCTTTTAATCGGTTTCAAGTGTAACAGCTACGCTCCTGAGTTGATTTGAAAACAACACAACCACACGTAGCCTGCAAATCACCTATCGCAAGCTGACTTTGTATAGTCTACTTTCTCGACCGAGTTCAGAGGTCCTATGTGCCTTAATTTTGGGTTTTGCCGGCAAGTACTGCTTGTATAACGGAAGGGCTGAAACTTTCCACGATTTCAACACAATCACAGTGGAAGAAAAATGTACTGTAGTCCGTCTTAAATAACCTCGATAACTAATTTTTTTTCTGGCTCGTGGCCTACTGAGACCAAACCAAATTTGGTTCTGGCTCTTTTCATGACTACTAAACGTAACAGGGATAACGTTCGGCATGCGGAATTAAGAAGTTTTTAATTTTTTTAGTTCTCTCTTCTGATATGATTCTTTTAAGGGACACAGCAAACGTATACATAAAAGTTTATCGTACATGTCCGCAAGAGTTTTTTCAAGTCAAGCCTCCTCCCCCTCCCTAAAAAAAAAGGAAAAATATGAAGTGAAACTATGAAATGGGGGCTTGAAAATCAACGGAACCTTCTGTGTAGGCTTATAATTGTACACAGAGTGTAGCTAGAAGTTGCCCCCTCGCACGCACTGATGTTATCGCAATATCAAAAGTAATACCCTTCGGTTGAAGAGGAAGTTTATTAGGCGGAGGTATTGATGCGTAGCTTGACCCATGACGTGAAAACTGAATGCAGTAGGCAATCCATTTACCGCGCATGTTTAGACTCTACAATACCACATCGTATACCAGCCTTTCAGAAAAAACTTGAGAACGCACCATGGCGTTGCGGTTTATAGGAATGAGGTGCCCAAGGTTCCCACCCCATAACTGTTGACTGGATGTCGTGAAGCCCGGCTCGGGCTTATGCGCATGTCGCTTGCTGCTTAAATGGCTTGCCAGTTGGAGTAGGTTTAAGGGGCATGTAATGCTATTAGATCCGAAGCATCTCATGCTCGCGGCTGTGTCCCTCCCTCCCTCGTTGTCGTTGTCCGCCGTCCGCGCTCTACTGCGCATGCGCGTCTCTTCAGCCCCGTCAGCGTTTGGGCTGACGTCAGCGCAGTCCACTATAAATAAAAGAAATAGTTAGGCGGCGCCCGGTTTCGATCCCACGACTCTCTGGCCGCAACGGGAGGTACGTGGCGCTCTTCCCACTGCGCTACAAACCGAGACGGGAGCATGTGCTACGAACGCGCCTTATGTCCCTCACTCATTCAAATTACGTCAAGAAGCTACTGATACAACGAAGGCACGCGTACCTGAACGTCAACGGAAACGACGAACTGAAAACTAATGGGAACTTCAGTCGACCCCATGGCTGCTTCGCATACTACTCAGGGTTCCCCTACGGGAAGATGGTGTAATTTCTGTTTATACTACAGTCAAACCCCTTTATAGCGAATCGCAACATGCACCGCGATTAGTTCGATATATCCAATAGTTCGATATAGCCGAACCCGCCAATAACGAAGTTATCGTTACAAGTTCGCAATCCGCGGGAGCCCCCCTCCCCTTCCTCAACTCTACCATCCCCGCATGCAAAAACGAACACAGTAAAGTAGCCTTTACCGTACTCAAAATAATCCATTTATTGCAAGTATTAAAGCTACTTTCCGCCTGAACTGCCTACTTTGCAAAGAAAAAAGCGGCGATTTTTGTTTTCACTTTCGTTTTGGCGGCTTCAACTAGCATAACATTCTCTACACGAAACATTATTTGCTTTGCAAAGAAAAAAGCGGCGATTTTTGTTTTCACTTTCGTTTTGGCGGCTTCAACTAGCATAACATTTCGCCTTGTATGGACACCAGCGCACTCGTCCCTGCCGGGGAATGAACTGGCTCACAAGGCAGCCCGAGATTTCGGCAACCAGGCTGACCTCGACGGAGACATCGGGCCTACGTTCACGGGGAGCAGAGACAGGCTGGCCACGTACAGGGAGATCACACACCACTACAGGTTGAGTCGCCTCAAGTACCCTGCACCACACTCTTCCCTCAACAGATGGCAGTCGGTTGCGTGGAGACGAATACAGTCGAACACCTTCCCCAACCCTGTTCTCTACAACCGATATTACCCAGACACGTATTCCGACAGATGCAAGTGGTGTGCAGACAAAGCCACCCTACAACACATCATATGGGCATGCCCACAGAAACCTCGTTCCCCTAATAGAGCATTAAACATCAGGACTCAGGAGCAATGGGAGGCCGCCTTGCTCAGCTCTCACCCCGACGTACAACAACTACTCGTCCAGCTGGCGGAAGATGCCGCTAGGGCCCACGGGCTCATGGCCGCCATCTAACGGGGAAGGCTAGGTGACTTCCTCCCTGTCACCCCCTTCCTTCTACCAGTTTGGGCTCAAATAAAGTTCCTTCTCTCTCTCTCTCTCTCTCTCTCTCTCTCTCTCTCTCTCTCTACACGAAACATTATTTGCACCAGTTCGAGTCCGCGTCCTCCAAAATCTAAGAAGCATTGGCGGAGCACATTGACTGCCGAAAGCGCTTCATTATAAGTGTCGGACGGCTTTCACTCGCCACATCATCGGGAATGTGGGGGAGATGATTCCCACAGTTCACCGATGCTGCTGTCTTGGTCCGGACTCGCTGACTGCGCGGGTTCCGTCGTGAGTCCCGCGCGTCGGAAACAGTTACGGAAAGTGTCGGGCATCATGTTGCTCCGTGCGAGGCGCAATGTCTAAGTCGCAACTCTTGCTCCGTGGTCGCGGCCAATCCACATCTCAATCTCCGCTCCGAGACCATGCATTTCGGCGGCCATTCTAGGCGCGCAGAGTTCGATATATAGGATGTGAACTTCGTTATAAGGAATACGTTTCCCATGTATTTCCGTAACTGAATTATTTTTGTTCGATATATAGCATAATTCGCTCTATCCGGGTTCGTTATAGCCGGGTTTGACTGTATTGACGCACCAGCCATACTGTGAGCTGCAGGCGTGATAAAAGGCATCTCGCGCATTTCGGTTGGCTGACACGTCATGAGACGTATTACACATATTACGTCATTTACACATATGACGACAGTTTCGACACCAGTCTGAACGGGACGTCACTTTATGCGAAAGTGCGCAAACGTATCTACAGCAGGCAGTCGAAAGCCTCTGCCACACGGCAAATTTAATGTCACTCCCATCGGGTGTCATTCGTTCAAAATGAGATTTGGTTGCTGCCACACGAGAAAATGTAATGACATTCGATCAAAATGGCATTAGGGACCTAATGAATTTGCGGGACCCATTCGACTGCGTTCTATCAGCAAATGTATTATCTCAACGACAGAAACTCGATGTGAATGCCCACGAAAAACAAAGTACTAAAGCGCCAGTAGCAGTATAATATATTTACAGGCGTATAATTTTATTTATTTATTTATTTATTTATTTATTTATTTATTTATTTATTTATTTATTTATTTATTTATTTATATGAAAGAAGAAGAATAGAGTTATAAAAATGAAAACTGCTAGTCTCGCTACCAGGCCAGCCTCAGGGTGTGTGGCGGGCGCCAGCGGTCATATGACTATTTATATGTTTGTCATTTGTTTGTTTATATGTTCCATGCTGGCGTGACGGCAATGCTTAATCGTGCTCAATAAGTTACTGTAGCTGTGCTTAAGGTGCACTCAAAAGTGCAGTAGAAGTGTTCGAGCTCTTTCCGCTCAGCTTTAGCAAATATTGAAGCGCTTACTGAAGTATTTTCAATGCGCAAGTTTTTATCCATCGCAACTGCCTTCATTGGCAAATTACATTAATTTAGGCCGCTAACAGCGTGTCAAGAAAATGACATTAAAACCAACGAATTACATTCGATGGGATATAAATCATATTTATAAATCATAAATCAGCCACACGAATAAATTTCGTGTGGGTGGGGTATAAATCACGTTTTGTCCGTACACCGTGAAGGCTAGGGCTGAAAAGCGGAAAGTGCGTTTAACCCGTGGGAGCAGACCAGAAGTGGCGGGCGATTTCGCGGACGTGGCTAGTGGGCAAGGCAAGCGAGCAAGAACGCCCGCACATATCGAAAAAAACACGAATAAAGGAATGGAATTTTTTGGAAAGAAGAAATAGAGAGATGTGAGGAATTGTTGAGGTAAACAAGGCGTACTACCCCATATTTCGTTTGAAAATGACGCTGAAAGTAAACAGCAAAATGCCAACAAAGTGGCAAGCGTACAAGTCCGCACGAAGGCGCAGACTTCTGCTCACGCACTGTAGTTTTGCTGTTAAGCAGTGGTGAACGAGGAAGTTATAACACGCATTCTAGCTTGTTTTTTTTTGTCGTTGTTTATATAGCACGAAAATTGTCCTGTATTTTATTCAATATTCACGAACACTTTTCACCATAATTATCCACACTTCATTTGGAAATTTCCCTACTCAAACACTCACAGTAATAGGTGAAAGATCCCTTTTAAGTGCGAATGCACTTCTTAAGCGACCCTGAATCACGCGTCCACCGCCGTCCGTCCGTCCGCACCACATACCCACTTAGGGCGATTGGCCAAGAAGAGTTCCTAATTTCTTTAGCACATACCCACTTAGGGCGATTGGCCAAGTAATCTGAATCACGCGTCCACCGCCGTCCGTCCGTCCGCACCACATACCCACTTAGGGCGATTGGCCAAGAAGAGTTCCTAATTTCTTTGGCACATACCCACTTAGCGCGATTGGCCAAGTAATCTGAATCACGCGTCCACCGCCGTCCGTCCGTCCGCACCACATACCCACTTAGGGCGATTGGCCAAGAAGAGTTCCTAATTTCTTTAGCACATACCCACTTAGGGCGATTGGCCAAGAATCGGGCGTGAGAAGGGCTAATGCACCCGCTTAAAGGAGTACTGACACGAAATTTCAAAGCTGAGATCCGCTCTAGCAATCAAGTACAACGACAACACAAATAGATGTCTGTGCATAGCACATACCCACGTGGGGGATTGGCCAGGAATCGGGCGTGAGAAGGGCTAATGCACCCGCTTAAAGGAGTACTGACACGAAATTTCAAAGCTGAGATCCGCTCTAGCAATCAAGTACAACGACAACACAAATAGGTGTCTGTGAATAAATGCATCTTTCTTTCTTTGTAGTTGTGTGTGTGTGTGTGATCTCTCTTTCGCGAACATTACCGAACCGCGCAAATTCAACTCCTGCATTCGCACTTTCACATTCTTCCCCTCGGGGAAATGCGGGCAAATTTTTTTGGTAGCTCCCTTATTTTTTGTTTAACGAGAAACGATTTTCTGCTGGTTAAGAAATAGGTAATTTACGGGTTCCCGCTGAACTTCGTCGATCCTGCTTCCGTTTCCTTTTTGTGACGTAAGAGAACCCGCCACAAAAGTGAGATGACCATAGGCGAATGAGTGGTTGCAGAGCAGAAGTGAGGGCTGCGCAAGCCGACTTAGAATGTTCTGTGGTGCCACCTAGGAGTAAGTGTAAAATGTATGAACAGTAAAGTTCACGTCCGTTTGGGCACCTGGTCAGTTCCACTAATATTAATCCCGCTATTGCTGCTGGTTGTTATGTACGCTGGCGGTGCAGACAAACGGTTTCAGTCCCGCCCGCTTTTGCAAATATTTCTAATCCAATTGTTTACTAAGACAAATTTTCTGACCAAAATACAAACTGATAGAAAATTTACTGCGTGTGGTTTCGATTCGTATTAATCGGTAATGTCTAAAAAACAAGTTTGTGTCTTTAAAATTTCGCCGGATGCACGATGCATTGACTTAGTGTTCCGTTTATTAAACCGTTCGCAACTTGTCGCGGCACAAATCCTAGTGCGGACAAGTCAACGGTGTGGCGATACCCGCAGTCACTATTTCGGCGTTTTCTGCGTTACGAAAGAGCCGATGTCGCCATGCGTGCTATATTTCCAATCTGGCCACAGCAATGTGAGGATATATAGCAATTTATTTTCAGGCTTCAGTGTCCAGTCACACAATCTGCACAGCCACACTCTGCATGTTCACAGGATGAAAAGTCACGGCCGCTTCAAAAACCTCATTTTCCGACTCACGCAACTCATTTGTTGACAGCGCCAGTTTGATTAAAGGTCGTTCTCTCTCTCTCTCTCTCTCGCTCTCTCTCTCTCTCCCACACACACATACACACACACAATAAAGGAGTAAGTACCCAAGTATGAGCCATGACGCTGACCTGGAAAAAATGCCGCCAAAAACAGTTCAATCCGCGTGCACAGTTTGCTTGCCGACTTCTTAAAGAACGTTTCCATTCATAAAACACGAGCCAAAAATAAGGGCGCAAAATGTCTACACCTCAACGCTGTTGCAGAGCGAGGAATCGGGGAAGTGCAGCAGTATACATTTATTTTGATGAAACTAAGATTTACTGTTTGACAACGCGCAAGAAATATGGCACAGTTGCGCTTGTAGGTGCTGTTAACTTGGTAGCACAAAACCAGTTCAAGGTTTTTGAATATTAAGAGCTTAGTTGAGTCATACTCACCACATGTCTCACCTATGGGGTACTTGCCTGAGAACAACAAAACTGTGCGGGTTTACAGCCCTTCACCATAAAACACTACGAACTACTACTGTCCTTCACTACCACCACAAGCCTCCTTATCTCTACACCTTGTACTTGCTTTGCGCGACCATGACCACTGTCGAAGTCGTCCGCGAAGTCATGCTCATGCATCCGACCTGTTAGCCCGCAAAGCAAATGAGTCACCACGTACGACAAAACTCGAACTGTCGCCCCGATGTCTCCAGCGTCAGCCAACCCAGGCCCGCTGTGCAGCTGGAAACGACCTGTGAACCGTATACCCCGCTCTACATAAACCCCCTTGCCCGACCGTAAGATCTCACTACACCCGGTACGTATGCCATTTAGACAGGCGGTTTATTGGCCTCCAACCGTCTCTCTCCGTTTCCAACCGCCTCACCGCCGAGCCCAAAGCTATCAAGCCAGCCTTGGTCATCTTCGTGTGCAAGGACCCCGCCGCTATTCAGCGTACACGCGACCCCTCTCGTGACGTCATCTACTTAGTTCACTCGCAGGCCGTACGCACTTACTACATCCCCGACCCAGGTGACTATTCACACGCTCTCGCGATTTCCCACATCTTTGTCAAGATTGCGTGGACAGCCGGACACCAACAAAACTCCAGAAATGAGACAGCCTGCCGCCTGGCTTCAGTGAGTATACATTCCTCCCAGAGTTTCCATAAGTTACTCGCCTCGTCACCGGCACCGATCGCTGTTGTCAAACAACTACGTGACGCAATGCCACTGGCGGAATCTCAGTCCCCCGACCTGTCCCGCCTGTTTTGCGAGTCTTCCTGAGTATAGCATGCACATACCTGTCCGCTACCACCACTTGGCGTACCGGGACCGACTGGGCATGCGGGCATTCGTTCCAGTCGGGTGGCTTAGTTCAGCCGACGGCCGCCGCATCGCCGTGCCCCCCCACGCGCATGCGCAGTCGGGTCCTGGATCACACGGTATACACGGTGAGCTAAAACTCTGACTGTACGAGTTGCGTATGTTTACACTCCTATTGTCACTTCGCCCTCGCTCTATTTCGTTCCCTGAACCCCACTCTTCCAGTGCAGGATAACAAAGCGGGCTTGACCCCTGAATATCCTCCGGGCCTTACCGCTGGCTTTTCTTATTCTCTTTGACGTACTAGCTAGTTTTCAGGGCGGATGCTGTTCATGTGACCCATCTTTCTGTGACCCATCTTTCTAAGTTCTTCCTCAACCCCGTTTTCCTTTTACACGAGTTACATCAGCAGGAATGTCTAAACAAATTTCTGTTCAACCCGCAGAGACGTATCTTTTTCGCCGCTCCATTGCGATTACACTATCACGTCCATAGTCACCTTATTCATGTCGACTATGTCCCTGAGCCCCCCTCAGATTTCCAAACGCTACCATCCCGTGTCGCGATGATCGCTTCTTTGTCACCAATGTTGGGTTTCTCGTTGTTGTAAACGCTTCTCTGATTTCTGCAAGAATGATGGCCTTGTTTTGGATGGTCAGCAACCTTAGCTTAATTCTCCGAATCCCTTTCGCAGCAGTAACACCTCAATGCCGCCGAAAGACTATCCTACATCGTAGGAAACAGGAACGACGCCTTTCACCGCGTCTCGTGGGAAGTTCGCGTTTTGTACTCGAGCGAAAAGGAAACATCTATGATTTCCCTTGTACTTCTACGTCGGCGAAAGTGACCAGCTTCGTCCTTTTCCAGAAGGGGCCGCGTAGGTGTCGCCTCTGACCCACCAAGTACGTGCACGCTCCGGCGCGCACGTGCCGGGAACCACGGAGCTGCCGTCGTGCTCCTCCGTAGCGATGTTCCTGGGGGATGGCGTAGCGTCCCGCTGATAGCGACGCTCGGGAGGTCATCGGATATATGAGCGCGCGGGAGACGCCTCCGTGCGCCCGTCTTAGCGCCCAGCGGGGCTCTTCTTATTACAACCTCATTATGAGTCCGCGCAGACGCTCGGCTGGCTCGGGGGATGATGGCGTCAAAAGGGGGGCGCTGTGCGCGGCTTGGGGCGATCTCTTCGACGCTTCCTGCGCTAC